>NW_020954583.1:7554630-7606128 GCF_900497805.2 Vombatus ursinus
TTTCTTTCTTTCTTTCTTTCTTTCTTTCTTTCTTTCTTTCTTTCTTTTTCTTCTGGTTGTTCAAGTCTTCCTGTTCAAAATGACTAATATGGAAACATTTACATGATTGCACATGTATAACCTGTATCAGATTGCTTAACATCTCAGGGAGTGGGGGAAAGAGGGAAGGAAGGAGGGATAGCAATTGGAATTCAAAACTTTTTTAAAAAGTACATTAAAATTATTTTAACATGTAATTGGGGAAAACATAACATATATGTATATGTATACATATATGTATATGTGTGTATATATGTATACATATACATATATGTATATGTGTGTATATATGTATATATGTATGTGTATATATCAATATAGTTAGAAATTTATATATTATATAGTTAAATATAGTTAGGTCACATGATAATCTGCTCTCATCTGAGCTAACAAAAAGCAGAGGACTTATAAAATGGTGTTTGTATTTTTTGCTATATTCTTTTATAACAGTTAGCATTGGCACTAAATAGCTTGTCACATTACTTTTTTAGTAGTTTCATGTTATATTTTATTAGGAAAATGACAAATATATCTACTATCTAAACAACTTGTATGAAAAAATAAGTTTTGTACTGAAAAGAATAGAATATTATTTAATTGTTGAGTATTCATTATGTTGTATAAGGTGAAATATAATTGAAGAATACAAATTCTTATTGTCCAAGGAAGAGAAATAAGGTTACTATTAGATTGCTTAGATATCAGATAAAGAAGCCATAATTTATTTTTCTATATCTATTAATTTCTTTTTAAGTTCCTTGAAGGCAGGTAACAGGTACATAAATAGCAGAATTTTTCACATCCTGGTAAGAATCAATTACATATTTATTAGTTGCATGGTTAAAAGTATATTTCAAAAAAAAAGTATATTTCAAATTTATAATTTTTCTTATTGGGAAATAGAATGAGAGGTTCATGATTATTATTGTGGTATAGTTTCTTGGAATTTGTCTCATTGAGGTGTTAGCTGTGTTGTCAAGCTAATTATCTTATGTACTTATGTACTTAGCTTATGGTGTTATTAGCTTATGGTGTTAGAGCCCATGCTATTGCTAATGATTCCAAAGTTGTTTAGCTCGGCTCTGTTCTATGACTTCAGTTTATGTCTACAGTTCTTCGAGAATTTTTTTTAATATGTGCTATTAATAATAAATGGAACTTTCAAACACATGCCATGTGCACATATAAGCCTGGAACCTTTGCTATAGCTGGAAATTATTGCAGGTAATGCTCTATTAATGAGTAGAAGGAACATTACCTTTGAATAACAAGGGAAGTACTTTTAACCATCATAAAACATATGCACAGATGCACAAACACCCAAAACTCAAATATATATTACATACATGCCCACATATGTGTAGTCTGTATAGTAAATATGGGACAGCTAAGTGGCACAGTAAGAAAGAATTCTAGGCTTGAAGACAGGAAAACCTGAGTTCAAATAAAGTCTCAGATCCATACTAACTGTGTGACCCTGGGCAAGTCACTTAATCCTGTTTACCTCAGTTTCCTATTCTATAAAATGAGCTAGAGAAGTAAATAGTAAACCACTCTAGTATCTTTATCAAAAACAAACAAGCAAACAAACAAAACAAAATGGGGTCATGAAGAGTCAGACACCACTGAAACAACAATAACATCAACTATGAATACATGCGTTGTTACACATGTATGTGTATGTGTAATATACAGATACAGAAAACTTCAGCACCAATAGGAATTAGCAATTTGGAATAATCACAGTCATGAACTTTGAGATTTTGAAGGGACATTAAAAACAATTTAGTTCAACTCATACATGAAATAAATTGTCATAACATACTTTGACCAATGGTTGTCCTGCTTCTGCTTCATCATATCTGAGAAGATTAAATGTTTAGCATAATTAGAAGTTTGTTGTTCAGTTTCTTGTTCTTCATTACCTCATTTGGAGTTTTCTTGGCAAGGATTCTAGAGTTGTTTGCCATTTTTTTCTCTAGCTCATTTTGCAAATGGAGAACTGAGGTGAATCAGGTTAAATGACTTGCCTGGGGTCATATTTGGACTCAGGAACTTAAGCCTCCAGTTATCCAGGTCACTGCTCCACCTAGTTGTTCATAGTTAGAAGTACAAAGCTTTTAATGGTGAAATCTGATTTTTATCATTTTTTTTTCATTTTTTCATAGAAAGTGTATAAAATATTTTATATACTTTCTTGGCTACTTAAGTTTTCATACTCTGTTCCATATATGACTATTGATAAAAATACAGATGATATAGGAACAAAGATGGAATGACAATTTTTCATATTTTTTTATTTAGCTTTTGTTATTTACTCTGTATTCACCCTGAAAGATCTCTGCTGTTCCTTCCCCCTCTTTAAGCATCATTCTAACATTGTTTAATCATAATTTTGGTGCTATTTCCACTGTGACCAGTGCCAGCCTATCCTGCACACATACATTAGAAAGTTCCATATTCAATTCAATTTGCAAACTTATACCAACTACTATCTATGTGCTAATTATGCTTCTCCACTCCTCCCTCCCAAACCAACATACACACACCCACACACACTCACTCACTTACTCACACATCAAGGTTGAACCCTTAGATAGAGTTTTGAACAGGACCTGTGTAGCAGTGGCTATGGCTGTCCATCTTTGCCTTCCTTCAACTCTCAGAAAAATTCAAACAAGCAAAACAGACCTATAGAAATGAGAGCATTTAGGGGATAAGTGCACCTATTTAGAGAGAAAGAGTGTGTTGATGTCATATTGGAATCCACTTCTGCTGGCTACACTGCACACATTTGGTGAGTCTGCTGCTGTGCCTGCACTATCTATACATAACATACACAAAGTAGTTTTGGGTCAGGTTAAGAGCAAAAACAACAGGAAAAGTATTTCATAGGAAATGACATTTGAACTAAAACTTTAAGATAGCTAAGGATTTCAGAAAGTGAAAGTGGAAATGTAGAGGACTCTAGAAATGATGTAAAACAGAGATGTCAAACATACAGCAGAAGTATGTAGCCAACAACACTCTCCAGTGAAGCTCCCTTAGAAGGAAGGGTTAAATGCACTAGTGATGTTTAACTTGGAAAAGAAAAAATAAGGGGATTTATTTCCCAACATATGAAAGTTTCCCTCTTAACTCATCCCAGAAAGAGTTGCATATTCTTCTCCTTAGTTAACTTTTTTTTATTCTCTTTTCTTAATAGTAGATTGTCTAATGCCATTTATTACTAAAAGCCTTCTTATCTCTACACTCTGCCAAATCCTCAGCATCCACTTTTATATTCTGCACTCTAACTGTTCACCACTTTCTACCTTCCATTTTTCTTTTTTCTGGTCTTTTTATTTTTTGAAATTTTTATGGACTTTTCAGCTTTCTTTTGGAAAAAACAAATAAACCTGTTGCTTTTTTTTTCACTTGATTATTTTCTTTAATAGCTGGAACAATGTCAAGGATTAGTGATTGGTTGACTTCATGTCATAAGTATTAGTAGGTTTTTAAAAAATATATTTTAAGTTTTCAACTTTCCATAAGCTTTTGAGTTTTAAATTTTTTCCCCCTCTCTCTCCTTCCTCTCCTGAAGACAGAGTGCAATCTGATATAAGCTCTTTACATATAGATTCATATTAAACATATTTTCACATTAGTCATATTGTAAAGAAGTATTAGAACCAATGGGAGGAACCATGATAAAGAAGAAACTACAACAACAACAAACAGAAAAAAAAAGAGAGCAAATAGTATGCTCCAATCTGCATGCAGACTCCATAGTTCTTTCTCTGAATGTGGACAGCATTTTCCATCACCAGTCTTTTGGAGTTCTCTTAGATCATTGCACTGCTAAGAAGAAATAAGTCTATCAAAGTTAATTACACAATGTAGCTGTTACACTGCACAAATGTTCTCCTGGTTCTGCACACTTCACTCAACAGCAGCTCACTTAAGGCTTTCCAGGTTTTTCTGAAGTCTGCCTGCTCATCATTTCTTATAGGACAATAATATTCCCCTATATTCATGTACTACAACTTGTTCAACCATTCCCCAATTGATGGGCATACCCTCAGTTTCCAATTCTTGGCCACCACAAAAACAGCTACTATAAATATTTTTGTTGATGTGGGTCCTTTTCCCATTTTTATGAACTCTTTGGGATACAGACCTAGAAGTGGTATTACTGGGTAACCTGTTACTTTGTAAAAAAAGATAATGTTAATTGAAATCTTGCAATAATGGCAGATATTCAGGTTTATTTATATCATCATTCAATTTATAACTGGAAGGAAATACAGAAATCATCTAATGCATTTCCCTAATTTTAGAGAGGAAGAAACTGAATGCCTAGAAAATACAGGGTATTTTATGACCAACATAAAGTTATACAAAGAGTAAATAACAGAGCCATGATGAGAACCTTTATCTCCTGACTCCAGATACAGTGTTCTTTTTACTACCTTTATTTACAATTGTTAAATGATCAGTGGCTGACAAATAGTTTTTTTTAATATTTCTTTGTTTGAAGTTGTTTTAGACATGTAAAATTTCTTGGTAGATAATATTTTATTATATCTATATATGTATATGCAAAACAGTAAAAAAATTAATAAATTATTCTAAGCATATACATATAGTTAGTTATTAAACATCTATATATCATTCTTTAAATTTGAAACCTTTCAGTTATCTCCTGGAGTGATAAATGTCTCTCATTTATTCCTTCCAATTCCATCCATATATTCCCCTTTTCAGTAACAGATTTTAGAAGACATCTATAACATATATGCTTATTTTGTTATTTCTTTTTGTAATAAAATGTTTTTAAACATTTTCAAATTTTAAGTAATTTCTGCAGTGATTAGTGAAAGCATTAACAATATTTTTGGCTTTTGCTTTAATATTTCTATGCTTATTTCTTTAATCAATATGTTCATTGAACAAACCTAGAAATCCTAAAACTATGATTTGTTGAATACAAAATCATAAGATCTTAAAGTTAAAGGAAATTTAGGGTCATCTAGTCCAACCTCTCATCCATTGCAGAATACTCTTCTGTAATATTTTTGATATATGGTTGTATAGTCTCTGTTTAAATACTTCCAATTATAAGGATTTCATAACTTCATAATAAAGTCCATTCAATTATTGGCTAGCTCTAGTTGTTATAATATACTTTATTAAATTGAATTAAATTTTTCTATACACACACACATATGTATATATACATTATATATATCTCCATTGGTTTAAATTCTTTATTCTTAAGTCAACAGAGAACAAATCTTTTTTTTTTCACACCCAAAACTTTCCTCTCTTTGAGATAACTTTTCAATATTGGAAAGCAGCTTTTGTATATTCCATATTTTTTCCCCTCAAGCTAAATATCTCTAGTTCATTTAACTCTCCTTCTTGCAAAAGTTTCTAGATTTTCAGTGTTCTTGTTTCCGTCCTCTGGATATAATAGAAAAAGCAGACACTATACCTCATGTGCCCTTGTGACTACAGTGGGGTTGATTATTCCTCCTCTGAAGTTAATTTTCTTATATCCAGAATGTGTCAAGGCTCCTCAATAAATCCCTAGAGTTACTTTCTTTAAGTACTTAGTTACTAGGGTCTAGTTACATGGGACTCAGTAAGATGTATACTTTACAAAATCCCTTCCAAGATGAAATTGTATTCTAAGGAGTTTTTAAAGTGAGCATGGCCTGGGGGAAGCCTTCATTTTTCCTAAATGTGAGCGTTGAGAAAGGTAGAGGTCATATTCCTTGCTCACAGTCAACTAGTGAATATATTCATATCATGAATTCAGAATTGGTGATTTGATTTGATATGGGCTAAATTTCACCTTTGCAATACTTATAAAGTAAGGTTTCCTTAAATTAATTCATAATTTTTAAGGGTCAGGGGACATGCTTATCCTACTAAACAGAACAAATTTCTTTAGTGCTTTGTATGTAAAGAGATTTTGCTGATTGCAAATGCCACTATATTCATTAACTGAAGTAAGTGCCTTCATTGAAAATGCCATTATCAGTTTGAGTTACTACAGTGTATATCTATAAGTAACAATATTTTATTAGAATATTCCCAAACTCAGATTTTTCCTTAATTAAATCAGGGATAAAGAATTATTATGCTCTCAGTAACTATCAACAATATATAGAATTTTATTAAATAGCATGAAATGTTAAAGCTGATTCATGTTCCCTTGTGAAATTCACCAGCAGAAGTTTCTTTAAGTGTGCCAGATGAAGCAATGATCAGGAAAACTAGAAGGAAAATCCAATTATTTCTTCAATCTAATCTAGGACTGCACAAGACAAAATGACTAGAAACCCGTGGGTGTGCTGATTAGAAGCATTCTAGGGATGTCTCATGGTAACACAATTTGAGGAAAACAGGTCTGAAACCAGCAGAATCTTGGTCTCAGCCTATCAGACACACAGTGATAACAAAGCCAACTCCCACGGGGCAATTGTAATGAGAAAGAGACAGAGTGATGTTCTCAGATATTGTATACACTCCTTATGCCCTCCTGACATGCGATGTCAGAGATAGAGACATCTCCAAGGAGATAGAGACTGGTCAGAGATGCTCAGGAACCCCAAACAGAAGGCTCTCCAAGAAGCTTGACAATAATTTGGACTCCACTATCCAATATTCATACTAGGAAATCAATAATAAAAGATAAGGCATAGACATCCCAGAACCCTCTAGGAGACCTGAAGCCAGGAGCATAATCAATTTTACTTGGAGACTTTCAGGGATGACAAAGTCAATTCCCACTGGGGGTAGAAGGAAATGAAAACATACCAAGGTTAGCATACATGTTAGTCCACTAGGAAATGGAGAAAGAAGCTAAAGATTGAGGATGAAGATAGGTCTGGTTACAACTCTACTCTTGGCTCCCTGTTTTAGTCATTAGCTGCAAAGAGGAACCAACTATCCCCTACAGAGTTAGAAGAGTTAAATCACAGATAGAAGCAGAAGACCAATCTTTTTTTGGTCTTGTGGCTCAAGTTAAAGCAAAATACCTGGGTTTGAGAATTTCTAGCTCATGACACAGACATTGCACATTTTATAAAGACAGAAACAGACAAAAAGACAAGACAGATACAAACACAGATAATTTTACCAGACAGCAGTTATAGTCCATACAGAGGTACACGGTTACCAAGGTGTGCACTTTCAACTTTACAGAAGCATGCAGTTTAAAAAAAAAGGCACACAGAGGGACAAGAGACATGCAGCTACAATTTCATAGAGGTATGCCATAAAAAAAATTCAGCAGAGGCACTCAGAGAAGCCACTTAACACAGGTGCACAGTTTAAGAAATGATATCTTGAGCAGAGTGATCTGAGATGAAGTCACTGGAGGGTCACTGGAGGGGCCTTGGAGTTTTCCTCACAAAGGATGGCAAGCTCAACCAAGGTGGGAGCTCAGGATTGGAGGACTCACTAGATGAGGGAGTGGGGTTGGTTTCAGGAGAAATATATCTCTGGTGGTGCCTAGTCCATTCCCACTGGTACCAGAGTCCAATGGCACAGTTCTGAGTCCAATCCCAATTCTGACATCAATTAATGTCAACAAGATCAAACTGGCCTCAAACCTGTGGCTCACTAGACCTAAATAGAGCAGATTAGAGACAGGAGAGTCAGGAATCAAACAGAGGTTCTGGGAAACAGTGTCTTCTAATAACTTGACAAAATAATATAGTAAAGTCAAAAGAAAGAAAATGAAAAGTAATGTACCATTTAAAAATTAGTTGGAATTTAGTTAAAAAAGAAATTAACTGAATAGATCATTTTGGAGTTGTGAAAAAAAATTGTCAGAGTAAACACTATGATACACCACTGGAAAGAATGTAAATTTGGAGTTAAAGGACCCGGGTTTTGTTCTCAGATTTGCCACTTATATCCATGTGGCCTTGGACAAGTCTCATAACTTCTGTAGTACTCACATTCCTCATCTTTAACAGAACAGAACTGTACTAAAATCTCCAAAGTCCCTTCAAGGTCTAAATCTTATATATAATAGATGTGTTATTTATTTGTTTTTAAAATCTATTTTCCATGTCTGGGAGTAAGTGACTGATTTAAACAATTTGGGTTCAAAGAGATGTAATCTTAGTGTCCTGTAATCTGTATTCTAATTTGTTCTTCATTTTTATTTTTATTTTATTTGATGATCTGACTAGATACAGATGGTTGATTTAGCAGACCCACATTAACAACTAGTTGTTTTCTACTAATAATATAATCAATTTCATTTTTTTTGTGATGTTCAATATTTGCATACCTAGTACCTTCTTGAAGAAAGTATTCATGATATATGTGTGAGGCTTCTTTGTAAACTACAGGTTTATGTTTCTTTTGTTTCCTATTCCTGAATGATATTTGTTAACATTTTTATCAAGCTCTCCAGCACTTATTTCTGCATGGAAGTGTGAGTATTAATATATTTATAGTCAGGAGAACCTTATTAGATTCTTTAGATAATTTCTCTCCTTTGTCCTTTATGGCAGATGTTGATACATCAGTCATAATAATTTTGATGTTGATCCTTGTCTTATGCTTATAATGAACATTTCAGGGTAAGAAGAAAAAGTGTCCCAACAAATAATGTTCCCTTTGTCTTGAGGCAAGGACTGTGTCTCCTGAGATGACCTATGAGCTGTCCTTCTGTTTGTTACAGCTTCCTTATATTTTGCTGCTTTAAGCTCAGATCTTCTCACTCCAAGTTCAATATACTGTACAAGAACACTAGATCATACTTGATTAGGACTTCCTTTAAATATTCCCAACTAGTGGCCACCCACATTCCTTTTAAGACCTCCAGTGATGGTGAATCTGACACTTCTCCTAGTAGAATATATTTCAAAATGTTAGAACTGGAGGAAAATCCCATAGAATATTAGCAATTAAATGGATGCTTATAGATTTGTTTAATTGAAGATATTTTTAGCACCTTTGTGACCTTTTTGGATTTTCACTTCCACTATTACTGTGGAAATGAACAGGGGCCACTCAGGACAAAGGGCCATTTTTATTTTTGTTTGCTTGGTGGGCTTCCATGGACAAAGAGCACTTAGTGATTAGCTTGTTTTGAGGAAAGTGTTTTGCAAACCTCAAAATATAACAGAAATGTGAGATATCTAGAAACTGTCAGAATAAATTCTAGGGGCAATAATCAGCTAATTGTAATATCTGCCATTTGAGCTTTTTTTCCTAATGAATAAGTAACTATTGGTCTTAGTGATGTGAAAGTGGGGAACATTTATGGAAACCAGATCAATTGAGTGGGTGAATTGAAGCCATATTTAAAGAGATTCAGGAAGAAACAGAAGGCAGGAATTAAAGAATTACTAACAGATTACGTGTGCCTGTGAAAGAAAGTTTAATGTCTTGTTTGACCTTAGAAAGGAGTACAAGGAACATTTTTTTAAAATTAATCAATTTAGTTTTAGTTTTCAACATTCACTTCCACAAGATTTTGAGTTCCAAATTTTCTCCCCATCTCATCCCTCCCCCCACCCCAAGATGGCATGCATTCTGAATACCCCTTCTCCTAATCTGCCCTCCCTTCTATCTCTCCCCCCTTCCCTTATCTCTTTTCCCTCTAGTTTTCCTGTAGGGAAGGATAAATTTCTATACTCCATTACAAGGAACAATTTTTAAAAGCATCTCAGAGAGGTAGAAAGGACTGGTATGAGAGAGAGAAAAAGAAAAAAAAAACTTCCTAAATGTTTAAGCTTTTCTTTTTTCCTCTTAATTGTATGTTATTTTCCACTTACATATAAAGATAGTTTTCAATGTTCATTTTTGTAAAATTTTGAATTATAAATGTTTCTCTCTCCCTCCCATCCTTCCCCTTTCCCAAATACTGCAAGAAATCTTATATAGGTTCTATATGTCATGTCATGTTAACTTATTTCTTCATTAGTCATGTTGTGAAAAAATAATCAGAGCAAAAGGGGAAAAAAACATGAGAAAGAAAATTTTTAAAAAATGAAAAATCTGAATTCAAACTTCATAGTTATTTTTATGAATATGGTTAGCCTTTTCCATCATAAGTCTTTTGGAATTATCTTGGATCACAGTATTGCTGACAAAAGCTAAGTCTATCATAGTTAATCATTGCATAATGTTGTTAGTGTGTACAATATTCTCCTGGTTCTGCTCTTTCACTCAGCATAAGTTCATGTAAGTCTTTCCAAGTTTATCTGAAATCCACTTACTCATCATTTCAAATAACACAGTACTATTCCATTACATTTATATACCACAACTTGTTCAGCTAATCCTCAACTGATAATCATCACTTCAATTTCCAATTCTTTGTCATCACAAAAAGAATTGCTATGGATATTTTTGTACATGTGGGTCTTTTTCCTTTTTTATTATCTCTTTGAGATACAGACCTAGTAGTTATATTGCTGAATCAAAGGTTATGCACAGTTTTATAGCCTTTTGAACATAGTTCCAAATTGCTGTACAGAATGGTTAGATCAGTTCACAACTCCACCATCAATGCATTAGTGAACCAATTTTCCCATATCTTCTTTAACATTTATCATTTTCCTTTTATGTTATATTAGCCAATCTGATACGTATGAGGTGCTACCTCAGAGATGTTTTAATTTGCATTTCTCTAATCAATAGTGATTTAGAGCATTTTTATATGATTATAGATAGCTTTAATTTTTTCTTCTGAAAACTGTTCATATACTTTGATCATTTGTGAATTGGGGAATGACTTATATTCTTATAAATTTGACTCAGTTCTCCAAATATTTTAGAAATGAGACCTTTATCAGAAACACTAGCTATATTTCCCCCAAGTTTTCTCCTTTACTTCTAATCTTGGTTGCATTGATTTTATTTGTGGAAAACCTTTTTAATTTCATGTAATCAAAATTATCCATTTTGCATTTCATATTGTTCTGTATCTCTTGTTAGGTAAAAATTCTTCCCTTCTCTCTAACAGGTAAACTATTCCTTGCTGTCCTCATTTGTTTATTATAACATCTCTTATGTCTAAAACATTTACCCATTTCAACATTTTCTTGATAGAAGTTGTGAAATGTTGATCTATGCCTAGCTTCTGCCACACTATTTTCTAGCATTCCCAGCAGTTTTTGTCAAATAATGAGTTCTTATTCCAGAAGCTGGAGTCCTTGGTTTTATCAATAAGTAGATTACTATAATCAATTACTACAGTATCTCATGTAACTAATCCATTTCACTGATCCACCACTCTATTTTTTAGCCCGTACCAAATAAGTTTGATGATTGACATTTTATAATATAGTTTTAGATCTGGTGTGGCTTTCCTTAATTTTCTTAACCTTTTTTTCTTCCTGATGCATTTTGTTATTGCTTTTGTAATAAAACGATTTTTGGTCATTTGATTGCTATGACATTGAATAAATAAATTAATTTTGGAAGAATTGTCACTTTTATTATATTAGCTTGGCCTACTCATGAGAACTTGATATTTTCCCAATTATTTATATCTGAATTTGTATGAAAAGTGTTTTGTAATTGTGTTCATATAGATCCTGGATTTGTCTTGGCACAAAGACTCCCATATATATTTATATGTCTACAGTTATTTTAAATGGAATCTCTCTTTCTATCTCTTGCTGCTGGGCTTTGTTAGTAATACATAGAAATGCTGATGATTTATGTAAGTTTATTTTACATCCTGCAAATTTGCTGAAGTTGTTATTTATTTATTTCAAGGAACTTTTTAGTTAATTCTCCAGGATTCTCTAAAAATACCACCATATAATCTGCAAAGAGTTTAAGCTTTGTTTCCTCATTGCTTCTTCTAATTCCTTAAATTTCTTTTTTCTTTATTGCTAAAGCTAACATTTCTAGCACAATGCTAAGTAATAGTGATGATAATGGATATCATTATTTTACCTATGATCTTATTGGGAAAACTTCTAGCTTATTCCCGTTACATCTAGTGCTTGTTGATGGTTTTAGCTAGATGCTAGTTTTCATTTTAAGGAAAACTCTATTGATTCCTATGCTCTCTAGTGTTTTTTAGTAGGAACGGAGGCTATATTTTGCCAAAAAGCCTTTTCGGTATCTATTGAGATAATCATATGATTTCTGTTAGTTTTATTATTTTCATGGTCAATTATGTTGATAGTTTTCCTAATATTGAACCAGCTCTACATTCCTCGGATGAATCCTTCCTTGTCACAGTTTATTATTCTTATGATAAATTATTTTAATATCATTACTTATATTTTATTTACAATGTTTTTAGGCTATAATTTTCTTTGTTTTGGCTCTTCTGGGTTTAGGTATCAGCATCATATTTGTGTCATAATAAAAATTTGGTAGAACTCCTTCTTTGCCCATTTTCCCAAATAGTTTATATGGTATTGGAATTAAGTGTTCTTTCAATGTTTAGTAGAATTCATTTGTAAATCCATCTGGCCCTGGAGAATTTTTTCTTAAGGAGTTATGGATGGCTTGTTCAATTCCTTTTTCTTAAATAAGTTTAATTAAGTAGTTTATTTCCTCTTCTGTTAATATGGGCAATTTATATTTTTGTATATATTCATCCATTTCACTTAGATTGTCAGATTTATTGGCATACAGTTGGGCAAAATAACTAATAATTATTGCTTTAATTTCCTTTTCATTGGTGGGGAACTGACTTAATTTTTGATACTGATAATTTATTTTTTTCTTTCTTTTTTTAAAAATCAAATTAATCAAAGGTTTATTTATTTTATTTTTTTTCTCAAAAAGCCAGCTCTTAGTTTTATTAGTTCAATAATTTTCTTACTTTCAATTGTATTACTCTTGGCTTTGATTTTCAGAATTTCTAATTTGGCATTTAATTGAGGATTTTTAACATGTTGGGTTTTTTTAGCTTTTTTATTTGCATGCCCAATTCATTGATCTCCTCTTTCTCTATTTAGTTCATGTATGCATTTAGAAATATAAAACTTTCCTTAAGAACTGCTTGTACTGTATCCAATAAGTTTTAGTATGTTGTCTCAATATTGTCATTCTCTTTGATAGAATTTTTGATTATTTCTATGATTTGTTGTTTGACCCACTCATTCTTTAGGATTAGCTTATTTAGTTTCCAATGAGTTTTAAATATATCTTTCTATGGCACTTTTCACTTTTTACTTTTATTTATTTATTTTTTCAGCGTGATGTGTAAAGGATGTATTCAATATTTCTTCCTTTCTGCATTTGGTTGTGTGGTTTTTATGCATTAATACATGGCCAGTTTTTGTGTAGGTGCCATTTACTACTGAGACAAATGAATATTCATTTCTATCCCCATTCCACTTTCTCCAGAGGTCTATCATATCTAACTTTTCTAAAATTCTATTCAACTCTTTAACTGATTTTTTAATTTATTTTCAGGTTAGATTTATCAAGTTCTGAGAGGGGTAGGTTGAGGTCCTCCACTAATATAGTTTTGCTGTCTATTTCTTCCTGTAACTCCCTTTAGTTCTTCTTGAGGAATTGGGATGCTCTACCACTTTGTCCATATATGGTGTGTATTGATATTACTTCATGGTCCACCATATCTCTTAGCAAGATGTAGTTTTTTTTCTTATGTCTTTTAATTAAATATATTTTTGCTTTTGCTTTGTCTGAGATTAGGATTGCCACTGCTGTTTTTTACTTCAGCTAAGCCATAATAGGTTCTCCAGCTTTTTTTCTGTTGCTCTATGTGTATCTCTTTGCTTCAGATGTTCTTCTTTTAAACAACATATTCTAGGATTATGTTTTTTTTTATCCAATCTACTTCCATTTTATGGAAGAATTCATACCATTTACATTCATAGTTATGATTAGTAACTGTGTATTTCACTTCATCCTATTTCCTCCTTTCTCTTTATACATTTCTCTTTCCTTTCACCCTTCTCTCCTCATCAGAGTTTTGCTTCTGACCACCACCTCCCTCAATCTGCCCTCCCTTCTATCAACTCCCCCCCCTTTTTCTTTCCCCTTTCCCCTACTACTTCCCTACAGGGTAAAATGTATTTCTACACCCATGTGACTGTGTTTGTTATTTCATCTTTGAGCCAACTCTGATGAAATTAAGGTTCAAACATACTCCTCTCTTCCTTCTTTCCCTCTACTGTAATAGGTCTTTTTTGCCCCTTTATGTCATGTAATTTACCTTATTCTGCTTCTCTTTTTCCTCTTCTCCCAATACAATCTTTTTTTCCACCCCTTAATTTTTTTATATAATCACCTCAAAGCCAACTTATACCTACACCTTCTGTCTATATCTATCTATATATCTATATCTAAATATCTATATATATCTATATACACACAGACACACACACACATATATATACATACACACACAAACATATATATATATATACATACATATACACACACACTCATGTACACATATATTCCTTCTAACTGCACTAATAGAGATACTGTTCTCAAGAGTTACAAGTACCATTTTCCCATTTGGGGTTGTAAACAGTTTAATCTTATTGAATAACATGTTTTTTGTTTTTTTTTCTTTTCTATCCTGTTTACCTTTTTATGCTTTTCTTGAACCTTGTATTTGGAGATCAAATTTTCTGTTTAGCACTTGTCTTATCATTGGGAAAGACTGAAAGTTCCCTATTTCATGCAATGTGCATCTTTTCACCTGAAAGATTATGGTCATTTTTGCTGGGTAGTTGATTTTTGGTTGTAATCCAAACTCCTTTGCCTTCCAGAATATCATATTCCAAGCCCTTCAATTCTTTATGGTAGAAGCTGCCAAGTCTTCATAAGCCTGACTGTGGCTCCATGATATTTGAATCATTTCTCTCTGGCTACTTGCAGTATTTTTTTCTTGACTTGATAATTCTGGAATTTGGCTACAATATTCCTTGGAGTTGTCGTTTTAGGATCTCTTTCAGGAGGTGATTGGTAGATTCTTTCAATGATTATTTTACCACTGGTTCTAAGATTTCAGTGTAGTTCTTGATAAATTCTTGAAACATGCTGTCTCCTCGATCTATTTTCCAGGTGTTTTGTGTTCCAATGAGGTGATTTACATTTTCTTCTATTTTTCGTTCTTTTGATTTTGTTTGACCAATTCCTGATGTTTCATAGAGTCATCAGCTTCCACTTGTCCAATTATAATTTTTATGGAATTATTTTTTTCAGTTAGCTTTTGTACCTCTCTTTCCATTTGGTCAATTCTACTTTTAAATGAATTGTTTCCATTTGGCCTATTTTATTTTGAAAAAATTATTTTCTGTTAGGTGGCACAGTGGATAGAGCACTAGCCCTGAAGTCAGGAGGACCTGAGTCCAAATCCGGCCTCAGACTAAACACTTGACACAGACTAGCTGTGTGACCTTGGGCAAGTCACTTAACCAGAATTGCCTCACTTAAAAAAAAAGTTGTTTTGGGGCAGCTAGGTGGGTAAATGGATAGAGCACCGGCCCTGGATTCAGGAGGACCTGAGTTTAAATCCAGCCTCAGACACATAACACTTACTAGCTGAGTGACCCTGGGCAAGTCACTTAACTACATTGCCTAACCAAAAAAAAAAAAAGTTATTTTCTTCAGTCAATTTTTGTGCTTCCTTTTCCAAGCTATTGACTCTTTTTCATAATTTTTACATAATTCTCCTACATAAATTCTACATCTTTTCTTAATTTTTCTTCTACTTTTCTTACTTGATTTTTTAGATCATTTTTGTGGTCTTCCAAGAGGAGTTTTTGGGATTGAGAACACTTCATATCACCCATTTAGGCTTCACATGTACGCATTTTGACATTGTCCTCTTCTGAATTTGTGTTTTCCTCTTCTTTGTCACCATAGTAGATTTCTATTGTTAGCATTCTTTTCTGTTTCTTACTTATTTTTCAGCTTATTTAATGACTTTTAAAGTTGAGTTCTGTTCCTGGGGCACAAAGGGCATTTCTAAAAGCTTCTTATGCTAGTGGCCTGGGTGGTCATCACTTGCTTTCCATGCCAGGGCCTCAGGTGCTTGTTGCTTGACCACTGTGCTAGAGGTGGGAGAGCCTACTTTCACCTGTTTTGCTGGCAGTCTGGGACTCACAATTTGCCTTCTCTGCTGGGGCTGGAGGCCTTACTGCTGGCCTGCTAAATCAGGGCCTAGAGTCCTTGACTGGTGATCTGTGCTGCAGCTAAGAGCCCCCTTCTGGCTTATCCAAACAACTCTGTACTAGGCTGTGTTCCCCTTTTACCCAAGTGAGACCCAAGTGAGACAGTCTTTTCCTGAAGTTTTTCTAAATGATCTTAAGCTGAATAACTGTTTCACTCCATCTTTTTTGTTTTCTTTCACTCCAGAATCTGTTTAGAGGCGTGATTTAATTTTGTTTCCAAGGGAATCTGGCGGGGGGGGAACTTAGGAACTTCCTGGTTTCTCTCCAACATCTTGGCTCCACCCCTCAAAAATCTGTATTGCTTATTGCTGAATTTAACAATCTTATTGCTGAAACACTTTTAGCACCTCTGCATTGCTATAGGATGCAAGCATATAAGATCTTACTGTTTTCATTTTGAGATTATAATCATTTCCATATCTGGAACAACTAAGTTAAAGAGAATTTTAGCTTGTCATCTGCCTGTTTAAAGTTATTTATATATATATATATATTTTCATGTATATGATAAGGTCCTTGAAATATCTTAAAATGTTAAGAAAATAATTAAATAATGATGCAAAGGTTTGTGGAACCAAGATGGTAGTTTACTCATTAATAATCTTAAAAGAGATACACCTTCAGTTTCATTTTAAGGAAGAGAACTTCACTGTAATCAGTTATATTTGAGGAGAATGATTGATGGGTTATCTTGTGTTATATCCAAGGGGAATTCAATTTTACTTGTTTGCTATTTATTGTAGGATTAATATCTGTGTATTAAGAATGTGCTGAGGGGCTGGTTGCCATGAATAGCATGGGAGAGGCCTGCACCAACATGAAGCATGAGTACAACCAATGCTTCAACCGCTGGTTCACCAAGAAGTTCCTCAAGGGTGATGACTCTGAGGACCCCTGCACTGACCTCTTCAAGCGCTACAAGCTGTGCATGCAGAAAGTGATTAAGAAGAAGGAGATTGGGAATTGAAGGGGCTGAACCAAGATGGCAGAGTAAAAGCAGGGACTTGCTTGAGCTCTCCCCCAAACCCCCCCAAATACCTATAAAAAACTGGCTCTAAATAAATTCTAAGGCAGCAGAACCCACAAAAAGACAGAGTGAAGCAAATTTCCAGTCAAAGACAGCCTAGATGGTTGGTCAAAAAGGTATATCGCACTGGGCAGGGAGAGGAGCGTAGTTTGGCATGGGCACATAGGCCGCAGCGATCCTGGAGCAGGCCTCAGAGGACTGAATGGTGGGAAGCTGTGGCAGTATCTAGACTTCTCAACCCATGAATGCCAAGACAACTTCGGAGGTCAGTGGGAAAAGTCTGTTTCTGTGGTGCTGAAAGAGAAGCACAGTAGGGTTCTAGCCCCATTCCCCTAGGGTATCACAGGGCAGCTGCCTCCTGAGCTTCCAGCCCACAGAAAGAGGGGGAATCGAGTGGCTGATCAGAGGGGGATTGCAGAGATCTCTCTGCTGGTGCAGGATTCTCTTGCTTTGCCTGTGCTTGGATCTGGGTCACAGTTCTTGGTGGTGGTCCTGGGGCGAGGAAGAGCGCTGGCACTGGCGTGGTAGAGCTTGCAGTGGCTGTGGAGAGGAAACCCTCCTCACAGTTCCAAAAGAGAAAAGAGTGCTAATAGATCAGAGCACAGGCCAGGAAAGGAGTAAACACCTCACCCTTGATCATAGCACCTTGGAAGAACTGAAAATTTACAGGTCCCTAGAAGTATCTCTGAAAACAGCTGCACAAAACACCTGAAGCTTGGGACAGTACATTCTCCACACTGGAAACAGACTCTTACCTTAACAAAGAGTTTAAAACTCAAGTAATTGGCCGGGATCATGAGTAAGCAATGCAAAAAGAGTCAGACCATATTATCTTACTTTGGTGACAAAGAAGATGAGAACATACAACCAGAAGAAGACAACAAAGCCAAAGCTCTTACATCCAAAGCCTCCAAGAAAAATATGAATTGGTCCCGGCCCATGGAAGAGCTCAAAAGGGATTTTGAGAAATAAGTAAGAGAAGTAGAGAAAAAACTGAGAGTGATGCTAAAGGAAACCCAAAAAAACACTGAAGAAAATAACACCTTAAAAAATGGCCTAATGTAACTGGCAAAAGAGGTCCAAAAAGCCAATGAGGACAAGAATGCCCTTAAAAGTGAAATTGTTCATATGGAAAAGGAAGTCCAAAAGCTTACTGAAGAAAATACTTCCTTAAAAATTAGAATGGAGCAATTGGAAACTAGTGACAATTTAAGAAATCAAGGCACTGTAACACTAATCCAAAGGAATGAAAAAATAGAAGAGAATGTGAAATATCTCATTGGAAAAACAACTGACCTGGAAAATAGATCCAGGAGAGAGAATTTAAAAATTATTGGACTTTCTGAAAGCCATGATCAAAAAAAGAGCCTAGACATCATCTTTCAAGAAATTATCAAGGAATACTGCCCTGATATTTTAGAACCACAGGGCAAAATAGAAATTGAAAGAATCCATTGATCACCTCCTGAAAGAGATCCCCAAAGGAAAACTCCTAGAAATGTTGTAGCCAAATTCCAGAATTCCCAGGTCAAGGAGAAGATATTGCAAGTAGCCAGAAAGAAAGCATTGTGGAAACACAACCAGGATAACACAAGATTTAGAAGCTTCTACATTAAGGATCCAGAGGGCATGGAGTATGATATTCCAGAGGGCAAAAGAGATAGGACTACAACCTAGAATCACCTACTACAACCTAGAATCATCAGCAAAACTGAGTATAATCCTTCAATGTAAAAAATGGTCATTCAATGAAATAGGGGACTTTCAAGCATTCCTGTGGAAAAGACCAGAGCTGAATAGAAAATTTGACTTTCAAATAGGAGACTCAAGTGAAACATGAAAAGGTAAAAAGGAAAGAGAAATCATAAGAGACTTATTAAGGTTGAACTGTTTACATTCCTGCAGGAAAAGATGATATTTGTAACTCATGAGTCCTTTGTCAGTATTAGGGTAGTGGGGGGCAGAATTATATGTATGTATAGATAGATAGATAGAGGGCACAAGGTGAGTTGAAGATGAAGGGGTGATATCTGGAAAATAAAGTTAAAGGGTGAGAGAGGATTACACTGGGAGAAGGAGAAAGGGAGAGGTAGAAGGGGGTAAAATATTTCACATGAAACAGACAAGAAAAGGCTTTTACAGTGGAGGGAAATGGAGGAATGTGAGAGGGAATGAGTGAATCTTATTCTCATAGGTTTTGGCTTTAGGAGGGGATAACATACACAATAGGGTGTGGAAATCTGTCTTACCCTACAGAAAAATAAGGGGAGAAGGGGGCAAGAAAGCAGGGGGTTGACAGAGGGGAGGGCAGATTGGGAGAGGGGATAATCAAAAGTAAACACTTCTGAGGAGGGACAGGGTGAAAAGAGAATAAAATACATGGGGAGTAGGATAAGATGAAGGGAAATATACTTAGTTTTTCACAACAGGACTACTATGGAAGGGTTTTGCATGACTGCACATCTATAACCTGTATCAAGATGCTTGCCTTTTCATTGAGGGTGGGTGGGGAGGGAGGATGGGAGAAAATTTGTAACCCAAAGTTTTAAAAACAAGTGTTAAAAATAGAAAAAAGAAAATAAAATGGTGCTCAATTAAAAAAAAAAAAGAAGAAGAAGGCAATTCATATTGAAGGGCTGGAGTTCATGGGCCTTTGCAAAGAGAAGTCTGAAAGTTCTTCTTGACTTTGACAGCATCCTCCAAGATGACCTTTTCAAATACAAAAATT
Source organism: Vombatus ursinus (assembly GCF_900497805.2). NCBI lineage: Eukaryota > Metazoa > Chordata > Mammalia > Diprotodontia > Vombatidae > Vombatus > Vombatus ursinus. The sequence continues at coordinate 7,574,564 of NW_020954583.1, forward strand.
AAGACGTTAAAAAGACTGTGGTCTCTGACGATGACCACTGATTTCACAAGCTTTTCAGAGGAGGATTCCCTTAAGTTTCTTTACAAAAGGGTATATATAGACCTTTATTATTTGCTTTCAGGTAATGGATGACACTTACATGGTGTGGTATCGTGTAGTACCAAACATGGCATAAGAGAACAATTCTTCAGATGATCAGAATGTTACTCAATCTGCTACACTTGTAATGTGGTTTATTGATACCTATACTCCTGAGTCAGGATGGCTAAGTTCTCTTGAATACTGAATACTGAACCCATGCTGCTAAGTTACATAAAGTAAAGTATTTGTTTTTGTTTCTGTTTTTGTTTTTGTTTTTGTTTTTGTTTTTGTTTTTTTCCAGGAAGCACACCTCTGATGTTCAGGGAGTGACTCCAGTATTTAAATGGCAACCATCTTGTTTGGATAAAGACTGAATAATGGTTAAAGGTGCGGAGCTAGCCAAAGAGGGGTCAATCAGCCAAGAAGAGGATCCAGATAGAATAAAAAATAACCACGAAGTTCTTGAAGGCTTCTAAGAAACCATTTTGAGCTCCCAAAATTTGGTAGTAAGCACACAAATTAAGGTGACTCCTGGTTTCCTCTAAATCTTGTCTAAATGAATGTACAAAAATATGCAGAAATCTGATTTTCCTGATTTTCAAGAATGGTAATAGTGACTATAAAAAATTTCTCTGATGAAAAAGGCATCTCTCACAGCTGAGCTATAGACTCTGGATAGTCTATGTTATCCAAAGTGGGTTGATGGAAGAGGGTTGTTTACAAAGCTTCTTGAATACCATGACACTTACACAAGGTTATTTGGGATGAAGGGAACAGTTCGCTTTATTTGCCTTATTTGTCCATCATGTTCTGTAACATCTGAAATCACAGAAATGGAATAAATAACTGCATTTTGAAAAACAAGAATATGCTGAAGTGCCAATATGTTTTACTCTACAGAACTCATTTGATATGCACTGCTCTAGGTATGCAATTTGGAATTAATTACTTAGTATATTTCCACATCCCATCTCAGGACTTTTTGTTACAATTGAAGTTAAATTTCAGTTTTGGAGTAAATTCATTTGGAAATTAAAAGGCATCCCCTGATAAAAAGTGTTGTTACCTGTATTTTCATTTAAGGAAAACATCCTTATAAGTCTCTATTCCCCCTAAGGGGCGGCAGAGATTAGAATTCGCTGGAAGAATTGAAGTGGAGTTTTACATAGTTAAAGTGTAGTTCTGCATAATTGTAGTGAAAAATGTGAAGTAAAAAAAAAAAGAGAGCAACAAGAACAGACATTTATATATGTAATACAAAAGGTTTTCAGAAATTTGACAGGTTTTAAGAATTCTGCCTTCTATAACATTTAGTTTTCATTTTTCAGTTGGTATTTGAATTTCTTAAATATATCAATGTAACAACTTGTTAGCTTATATTACAGGGAGCTAGATGATAATGGATTCAATGCTAATTTACGAAGTACTCTTAACACTAGCTTACATGTCTACTTTGGTATATTAAATCATTAACCAGAAGGGCTCAATTAACAAGTCAGCTCCTAATAAGTTCTTTCTTAGGATTTTTCAACTCACTGATGGTGATGTTAATATCAGGTATAGGATTTAGGAAAATATAGAAACTGTAAAGGGTATTTTTAAAATTTCATTTTTTTCCTGAAATTTCAAGTGAACTATGAATTCCTAATTTAAAGTTCTTTTTATAGCTCTATTGTTAATAAGCTCAGAACCACAAGATCTGAGCAGGGTTTTAACTAATTATTGGAGAAGTAATATTTAAGATGGTGTACTAAATTGTATTGAGGTCTGTTTCATAAAGGATTTTAGAAGAAACATCTCACAATCTGCAAATGACGTGGAACCAGCAAAGCAAATATACTGAATAAGAGCCCCCTTCATAGCTACCATGAGAACAAAACTTATTCCAGAATGTCCAGGAGATGTTTCCAGACAATCAGACATCTACACGGGACATCTGAGATTCAAGATGAAATGTGCTGATAAAATGGACGATGTGAGTAGGTTACTGAGATAGTAGGAGACTTGATATTAACTACTGTTGTTGAATATTATTATATTCCTTTGACTTTTGCTTCACTATACCTATGTTTGTTGAGTTTTCTTAGCTTCCTTGAGACATGCAACTCACCCTTCTTAACTTAGTTTATGGTTTTAGATATTCCTACTGTGACTTGTACTATCAGTCTCATTCTTTTTTTCAACTTTGCATTAGTTACTGTGTTAAAACCTGTTCTTAAATTCTGCCAGAGAAACTTGTGTTGGTGCACCTTACTGTTGATTATGTTAAAGATCTTACAGGATTGGCTTATAGATAAGTGATCTGTGAGAGATGTGCTTGTTTAACATTGATTGGTGGGATTGAAATAATCAATATTAATTCGGTATCATTTTTTATTGATCCTACTGACAGTTGCTTTTATCCTGTAATTGCTACAGTTGTGGTTCTCTGTACCTAACCTTGGTTCAGAATTCAACTGACCTGTGATGGGTTGATTTTAAAAATCCAGCTCTCCTGATAATTACTAATCTATTCTTGCATCAAGGAATTTAGCTGACATTGGGAGATACATGTGGTTACAAGGAAGTAAGACTTAAAGCATTTTTACAACACCAAGTTATCCTTCAAGGTGTCTGGTTTGCTTTCCAAAAGTCTGGCCCACTGTCTCATACCTGGCCTCTCAGGAGCCCCCATTATCAAACATCCAACCAAACCAATCATATTGTTTCCTGCACCTCAGCAATGTAGCCAATCATATTGCTTTCCATTCCATGATGTCATTTATCTTGGTCTGTTCTTTTCCTATGCTCCCCAGCACCTATACAAAGGGAATTGTCCTTTGCCTAGGGAATTTTTACATAAATTGAGTTAATCCATTAAACAGACAGGGAGTATAATTCTGTTAATAAATGTTATCTTGCTCAGTGGAATTTGCCTCATTTTACCTTTTCATTAAATTTTGACCACAACAGCTCTCTCCTGAGTTCCAGTTGTATGTCAACTGTTTATTAGATAATTCAAAATGTATGATCTAAAGGCACCTAAGCTCAGAATTTCTAAAACAGATTTTATTATTTTCTTCCTAAACTCAAACCTCTATAAAACTTCTTTATTTCTGTTGAAGATATCAAGTTCACCATATCAAGAGTACAGTGTAACAGGTTCATAACTTTTGTATTATTCTCAACACTTCATTCTCTTTCCCCCAACTCTTGTCATCTCTGCCTCCAAAGTGTCTCTCACATGTGACTTCTCCAAAAAAACATCAATTTACTTCAAATTCTCTCATTACCTCTCTCCTGAACTATTGCAATGGTTTCCTAATTAGTTTCACTGCTTAAGTCTTTGCTCATTTCAATCCATATTCCACACATCTGCTAAGGCAGGTTTCCTTAAGGACAAATTTGACTTTGTCACTCCAAATGTCAATATACTCTAGTGACTCCCTGTTGCCTATGGGCTGAAACATAGACTTCAGTTTTTGTTTTTGTTTTTGTTTTGCTACTTTTTCCTTGTTATTTTTGTTGTTTAGCCGATTAGTCATGTCAGGTCCTTCATGTTCCTTTGGGGTTTTCTTGGTAAAGATACTGGAATGCTTCATCAATTCCTTCTCCAGCTCATTTTACAGATGAGGAAACTGAGACAAATAGGGTTAAGTGACTTGTCCAGTCACAGCTAATAAGTGTCTGATGCCATATTTGAATTCAGGTTTTCCTGACTCCAGGGCTGACATTCTATCCACTGTGCCAATAATTACTTGTTGTCACCCTCACTTTCCAACATCATTATACATTTCTTCCCAGTATTCAATGATGCAGCCTAACTGCACTTCTTCGTCCTTTCCTTTCCTTTCAACCTGTTGTACTCTATATTTGGAATGCAAGCACTTCTTACATCCATCTGGTAGAATCTTTAACTTCTGCTTTCTCTATGTTGCCTTTCTAGATCCCTCTAACTTCCAGTGATTTCTTCACACATACACACACACACACAAACTACATGCATACATATACATATAAACATACACCCATATATCATGCATTTATTCTGTATGTTAACCCATTGTAATCTTTATTCTATACATGTGTATGTTGTATGTTGTGAAAAAAATGAAGACTCTTATAGAGCAACGATCATTTCATTTAAAAAATTTTAATCCCCAGAGACTATAACAATCCCTGGCACATAGTAGGCCATTAATAAATGTTTTCTGATTGATTTATTGTGGAAAGACAGGCCCATTTATGTATATTTAATGGAACTATTTATTCAGCTCATCATGCTAGACAGTATAGAATTATAGAATTTGAAATTATGTTTAAAAAGTCACAAATATCTATACCTTTTGAACCAGAAATCCCATTGTTAGGTGAATATTCAAAGAAGGTGAATAAAAAAAATAATATATATCCTAATATATTTATAACAATTCCTTTTGTGGTAGTAAAGCACTGTAAATCAAATATGCTCATATCAATTGAGAAATGGTTTAATGAATTATGGGGCATGAATATAATGAGATATTAGTGTTCAATAAGCAAAAATAAGTTGTTTTTTGAAAATATGAGAGCATGAAAAGATTTATATGAACACTTCCAAAGTAAAGTTAGAACTAGGATGAAAATAAACACAACCAAAACATTATAAATGTAAAGAAATACAAAAACAAAATGATAGAAAATTAAATGTTACAAAATTATAATGACCCAACTTAGACTTATTGAGGAAATTTAAGAAGAGACCTCTCTGACTTCCTTGTGGATGTGAGGGACTATGAGTATGGAATTTTTTATTTGTCAGAATATTTTGATGTGTTGTTTAGAGCTTAGTTTTCTTGAATTATCTTTTGTTTTTCATTAATAGATGGATCTCTGGTTTGGGAGAAAGAAAGGATACTTTGGGAAATATATTGTGTGAAAACAAAAGATATCAAAAGGAATACATTTAAAAACCAAGAATATGGGTAATGGTACATAAAACAAGCAAAAAAGATACAGACTTATCTTGGAGGGGAAGGCACAACTAGGGCAAGGAGCAAAAACCTCATTTGGAAAATATTATTTAAGATGAGTTTTGAAAGAAACCAGGGATTCTTAGAGGTGTAATCACTATGAAAAGTATTTCAAGCAAGAGGGACAGCAAGAACAAAGCCATAGAGAGAGGAAAGATTATGGCTTTACCTAAGGATCCTCTCAGAAGGTGGAAGAAAGCTGGAAAGTTAGAATGGGACCAGGATTTGAAGGTCTTTAAACACCAAACAGAGTTGTTTGTATTTGAGCTTATAACTATCTATTTTCTTACAATAGTTTGCCTTTTGGATCAGATTAGGATCATTTTTCTTAACTAAGACATAGATAATATAACATGAATTTTTAATTGGGTTTTTAAAATGTTTCTTTGAAAATATAGGATATCAAAACTAAATTAATTTATTTTATGATTTAATATTAATTATTTAATTAATAGACTTTCAGTATTGACTGCTTATTCTTTTTCAAAGTTATTTTGACTTCCAGAGAAGAATTCTGTCTTTAGTTCCAAAGTTATGGATACCATCTTCTTCTTTTAATCTTTTTATGAACCAACCAGGATGTCTCTTGCTTTGGAATATAATTTCTTTTATTTTTGTTAACTTACAACATATTCACTCTTTTGATGCCAGCCTCTTGGTGGAGCCTTTAATTTAGAAGAAATACATTAAAGTTCTGAAACTTCCCTTTAATAATTACTAAGTTCCTGGAGCTTTTTCCCCATAGGTAATTTCCCATGAATCAAAGTGAGTCTTTGAAGAACCCTTATTGATTACCTGCAACTTGCAAGTAGCAGCATAGATTACTGCCAAAAGGATATTATTAAACAACATTTTAACATCATTGGAAAGTATTACTTGCATATCTTGGAGTTGAAGAATGCTAAGATGATATACTGTGTTAATTCCTTATAGTTGAGGTGATATATAGCCTTCATTAAATTATTCTCCATTGAATTTTTTGATATGAAATTAATTTCATGTTTCTGAACTTAAGGTTTAAAAAGTCCTCCATACCCTCAAGGAGATGTTTAATTGATAAAACATTGTGCTAAAATACTGTCAGTCAGAAGTGAGTTTTATAACTATTAGTTCAATATGTGACTTGTCAAACACAATGTATAGAGAGGAGAAAATGCTAAGTTTTGTAAGTGACTAGAGAAAATAAAAAAAAATCACTGATATGACACTAGAGAGACAGCATGGCATAGAGAATAAAGAACTGGTCTTAGAATTAGGAAGGATTGGATTCTTATCCTGCTTCTGATACATGCTTAGTGACCAGAGGCAAGTTGTTTAACCTTCCAGTAGCTCAGGCACTACACTAAAACTATAAATTACAAAGGAAATACAAATCTGCATTGGAGGAGGGAGTTTCCACACCAGGACTTTCCTAAAGCCATAAAATCTCATATCTGGACCCTCAATTCCCCATTTTCCAAAACAGAATAACAGAGCAGACAAAATAGTATAAATGTAACAGATAGAATTTTCTTCTATTACTTTAAAGAAGGTTTATAATCACTGTAAAACAGTTTTGTTCCCTTATTAATCATGTTTTATGAATACCAACCACAAAATATGCCTTATAAAAATGACAAAAACATTTTTCTTTTGGAACCCATGATCTTCTGGCTCTTGCCATTTCCCTAAGAAGTATATATTTTATGCCAAGTTTACAAATGTAGCTTAGGTGCTTCAGCAACTCCTAGAAAAGCAAGTAAAAGAAAGCCTACGTAGAATGAGTTGAATGCTCAGTGATAATGATCTTTCAATAGTTATGAAACTTCCTTTAGTACAAGTCAAAGTCCAAAAAGGAATTGAATGTTCTTGAGAAAAAGAAAATCAGGAACCACCTGAAAACTTCATTCCACACTACCAAATTAAATAAATATGGTTGTTCAAGTCATCTATAATTCTTTTCATTGTGGCAAATTTATCAAATTTTGTACACAAACATAAATTTTACAATCTCTCTCTCTGTGTTTCTCTCTCTCTCTCTGCAAAGATCCATAAATTCAGGGATGGAAGGAAATTCAAAAGGGATATTTATTCTAAACTCTTCATTTTTGCAGATTAAGAAATTGAAGTCAAGAATTAAAGGTTAATGACTCGTCCAAAGCCACACAGGCAGATCTGGGAATCAAACATAGGATGCCTGATTTTGAGGAGAATATTTATTCACACTGAACCTTTTGTCCAGTCTTCAGCATTTGAAAATCTGCTGTTACCTTTGTTTCTCCCTTTTCCTCTTATGTTTAGTCAGTTACCAAGTCCTATTGATTCTTACTCTATTATATATAACTTATATCTGTCCCTTCTCTATTTCTGTTGATATAGTGGAAAGAACATTCAGAATTAAGAGTACTTGTTTGAATCACAGCTCTGCTTTCTACCTCTTTGAGCAAATCATTTAACCCTTTTGAGCCTCAATTCTTCATCTGGAAAATAAAGTACCTTCCAATTCTAAATTGTGCAATCTCTGATTCATTTAGCATAAAACAAGTCATTACCATACAGCTGAACTATTTGACACTAAGCTCACCTCTATTCTCTCTATCTTAGTCCATCCTTTAACTTGTTGCTAGGCTAATCTTTTAAAATATAACCTCCTCCATCAAGCCTTCCTTGATTTTCCAGTCAGTAATGACAATAACAACAGATCTCATTGCTCCTTCTGTTTCTTTGATATGAAATAATCCTGAATTATTTGTGTTATAATTATTCAAGAATATATAGTGGCTTCTACTTCCTACCCATATGCCCGAGTTCATTTATAATATAAACTTGTGCCCACTATTCTTAGGGACTTTATATATGCAATGGGACAGTGAACTCTTGGTTTGGGAGATGTTTTCTCAACTTCTATCTTTGCTGTAAGTAAATATCCACTTGCCAAAAATAATTGATATTAACTAATGGATTTTTTTTCAGTATTTTTTTGGGTCTCCTTTAGCAAACTATTGATTTGTTTTACATGGTTTTCTTGCATCACTCTCATCTCTGTTCCCAGTTTTTCCTCTACTTCTCTTATTTGCTTCTCAAAATCCTTTTTGAGCTTTTCCATTGCATGGGACTGATTCATTTTTTTCTTGGCAGCTTTGAATGTAGGAGCTTTGACTTTGTTATCTCCTTTTGGTTGCATGTTTTGATCTTCTTTGTCACCAAAGTAAGATTCTATGGTCTGTTTTTTTGTTTGTTTGTTTGTTTGTTTGTTTTTTGCACTGTTTGCTCATGTTCCCAGCCAATTACTTGACTGTTAAATTTTTTGTTAAGGTAGGGATCTGCTTCCAGGATGGAATATGTGCTGTCCCAAGCTTCAGGGGTTTTGTGCAGCTATTTTCAGAGATATTTCTAGGGATCTTTAAATTTTCAGTTCTTCTCAGGTGGTGTGATCAAAAGTGAGGTGTCTACTCTTTTCCTGGCTTGTACTCTGGTCTGTGAGTGACCACAAGAACTCTTTTTTGCCTTGGAACTGTGAGTAGGATTCTTTCTCCACTACCACCACAAGCTCCTCCATGCTAGTGTTCCTCCTTGCTCCAGGACCACCACTCAGGACTGTGACTCATATCCAAGCAGGGCAATCCTGCCTTAGCACCAGCAAAGAAATCTCTGTAATTATCCTCTGATCAGCTGCCCCCTCTGTCTGTGGGCTGAGAGCTCCAGAAGCAGCTGCTGCTCTGGGGCTGCTCCGGGGCTGCTCCAAGACTGAGGCTGGGACTGAGCTCCTCTCTCAATGAGGTCTGAAAGACCTTTCCTACTGACCTTCTAAGTTGTCTTATGGCATTGTGGGTTGAAAAGTCTGTAAACCACCACAGCTTCCCTTGATTCAGTCCCCTGAGGCCTGCTCCAGGTTCACTGAGGCCTGGTCTTTGCCTGTGTGGCTCATGCTGAACTGTGCTCCTCTCCTAGCCTGGCAGAACAGATCTTTCCAATCAACATTCAGGTTGTCTTGGTCTGGAAATTTGTTTCACTCTGTCTTTTTGTGGATTCTGCTGCTCTAGAATTTGTTTAGAACCCTTTTTTTACAGGTATTTGGAGGGGTTCTGCCATCTTCGATGAATTGATTGACCAATTTTGGGAAGAAGGAGGGTAAACTGGATAAGGGCACTATAGATTAATAGCATTAGAAACCACAATTCCTCAGTATCACATCTAGAACCCTGAAGGGGCAGCAATTAGTCACACTCTGGGAACCCAACCTGCCATTCAATTTAGAATTGAAAGAATGAGCACTGAAGAGGCCAGTACATTAGACATGTCCATGGTTGGGGGAGGAGGGGAAGGACAAGGCTATTGATTAAATGAACCAGGTAGTAAGTAATTCCATTATACAAAGCAAAAATTTAATGTGAAGTGTTATCATCTCTATGATATATAAAAGTGGATATAACTACCAAAAGATAACGTCACCATTCACCAGAACTTATAAGAGTTGTTGCTGGTTTAATTCCAGGTTAAAAAAAATCACTAATAAAGTTGATCAGACCCTAACTTGGGACTGGATAAAGAAGGTAAATAAGGTTTGATGCAGGAGTTGCTAGAACATGAAGGTAACTAGCTTTTCAGATGTGATAGCTAATGATACCATTATCATGGGAGTTACTATGTCCCAAATATCCTTATGATCATAGACTCTAGAGGTTAATTTATTTATAAGTATTTATTTATAAATATGCATTTATAAAAACAAGTGCTATATGCTTGATGAATTTTTTTCCTATGATTTGGCAAAATAAACATTTTGTTAACTTTTAGATGGCCTAAAAGTGTCTCATCTGGTTCTAGTCTTAAATCTGAAATAACACACTATACTTAGATCCAACCTACAACAATTATATATTAATGGGAACCATTTCATTGAAAATATAATGCCTCTCATGCCTATGAATTATTAATTTTCACTGCATTGATGAAAAAATCCCAAAATACTTTCACTTTAAGTTTCTCAGAGATTTTTTTAATGAGGTCTAACTACCTTTTCTCAAGCTTCTTGAAGTTTAAATAAATTTTATTCCTTGACATTTTTTCACTCTCTGATTGACAGGCACAAACAGAAGATCATCTAAACCTGATTTCTGTACCAGTGAAGAAGTTCACTTTAAATTCCGTGTGAAAGGTCTATAGTAAAAATCTCATAATGACTGTGACAAATGAAAATCAAGACAAATCAGTAAATCAATTTCCTAAAAGTGCACTATGTGTAAGTTTCCTTAAGCTTTCTGTCACAGTGGACTGCTGAGAAATTAAAATCCCAGAAGTGTGACCTTGACCTATAATCCAGTCTCTGTGCCCACAAAAAATATCTTACTTTACAACCATTGATTTATTTTACATTATTTTACATGACATTATTTTATTTCCGTAATGTGTATGTATTTGTGTATAAACAGAAATATGTATGTATGTATATGTTTATTTATATTTTAAAATAAAATATATTCTTTTACAGACATATAGTTCTGGCTACAGAGTTCATGTGATTTATGTAAATTAAAGACAACAAAATTTTATTTCTACTGATAATGGAATATCTTAGTCTGATCATAGATATGAATTTTAGCTTATATTAGTAATTAACCATGTTCTTTTATTCTGGCAAATAAAACCTTTCATTTACATAGCTTTGTGAGATTTGCCAAGCACTTTCCCCACAACTACATAATAAAGGATATATAAGAAATGTTGTTATCCTCATTTAAATAAGTCAAGATTGTGTAGTGAACCAGAAATCTTAGAGCATGTAAAGATAAATGTTAGGATTTGAACCCAGCATATATTGTGTCCTATGTGTGCTCTTTTAGATCAGATATTGTTTCATGAATACCTATCTTAATCTAACTACATATATTCCCATGTATCTTCCTGGTTCAGGAGTTGTCTGTCACCAGCTATATTCTCTACCCCCTCAGTCCTCACTCAAGCTATAGCTTCTACTGATTTTTACCAGATGCTCTTAGAGAACTGCTTTTTCCCTAAACAGGTAGAAATAGATTTAAAAAAAAAATACTACCAGACTGAAGGAAATGGTTGATTTTATATCAAGGCCTTTTCTTTTTGTGACTGTTGTCTGAGTTCTCCCTTTTATTTCCTCCTGTTATTCTTTGTTTGGGTCCCTGAATCTTTACCAAGTATCCTTGTCACTGGGACATATTTTAGTTTACTACGTGATTTTGCTCTGTCCTTTCATTACATGGAGTGAATCTAGTTTCTTGATTTGGGCTTTGGACTTCCCGCATGCTTGACCTTCACTAAGTAATTCCCTTTCTGATTTCTCAATATGGTAGGCTAAGCCTGATTCAGAAAGTTCTGATAGTTCAAGGTTGAGACTGGAATGAAATGAGATACTTGCATAGCATCTATATATTAATAAAAAGAGATGTACTTAATGATAAAATTGAAAGGATACAAACCGAGGATAAATATTGGTTATGGTAAACTCCCTCCAGTCCCCCACCCCCAAATCAAACACCATACAAAAAACCAAACTCATCTAATCAGCAGGGTGTGATTATTAGGGTATGACAACTCACAGCACTAGAGTATCTGAAAGGCACTGGTTGGTCTCTTTTATGCCTTAAATTACTAGGCATGTTGACGGCTTAAATTTTAGGCCAAAAACCAACGGAATCTTGGGGCCAGATTCTGTGTGTTTTAGTGCAAAACAAAACAAAAGAAAACAAATCATAACAAAAGACAGGTATAACCTATATGACAGGGACAGTAATAGACATTGTTCCTACTATTCTGGATAATATTCTGTGTCTTTGTTTGCTCTGTTTTCTATTGTTGGAACCTTTTGCACCAGATGGACTCTCCAAATGCTAGCTCTATCTCCCTAAGTCAAGGTCTATGTCTCAATCTGTACTGGCATTTCCAATGCCTTTTCTATCCTTCAACAATAAATACAGCATAATCAGGGGGTGTACCTTTCTGTACATTTCTGCTTTGTCGCAAACTTAGTTTATTTTAGGTAAATATGATAACTCTGGTTGCACAACTCAAGATACTAATAATCTTTGTAAAAGTTATGAAAACAGTAAGAATTTCTAGTCTAAAATGAAGGCTGTTTATGGTATTTTTTTTTCCTTTTTTGTCACATTGCAATTCTTGTTCAGAAAATAATTTACTGACCTCATTCAAATGCTACATGGCAGCCATTTATGTAATTGGAGGATAATGCTGAAGACAAGACTGGTTATGTAAGGCAAGAAAGTAGTTCTTAATGGAATAAATGTTCTCCTCTAGCATGGCATAGTTTATCAGCATAGAACATTTCAAACACTTCATACTGCAAACCCCATGCCTCTTTTTAAGATTATGCTCTTCCGTGTTTTTCATTGGAAAAGAGACAACAGACAATTAGAGTTACATAAAAGTGAAATACTGAGGGATTTGCTAAAGAAGAAAGGAGAGTTACAAAATAATAGCAGAGAGTGGATTTTAAAGCATTGCTTATAACAAACTAAAATAATGTTAAATAAAGAAGGAATAAATAAAGAAAGGAAACAAGGGAGAGAGATTTCCAAATGTGTTTAATGGAAAGAAAAAATAAGATATGAAAAAGAGGTGCTAAGCAAAGTGTAGAAATCAACCAAGTTTATATCCATGTCTGTGGTAGTCATGACTTAACTAAATAATGAGATTTACAATGAAATTTATAAGGAATATGTCTCACATACAGTCAAAACTAATTATACTCTCACATCTATAAAGCATATTTCAGTTCCCCTATAAATTATGCAAAACTATTACATATGAGATTCCTCACATGTTATTTCATATTGAAAAAAATATCATAACCTTTATAAAATATAATAAGGAATTTATTTAAGGGTAACTATTCTTAGCGAGTAAACTACAATGAAGAATACAACTCTGTTCCTGATGATCTCTGTTAAGACTAGTTGAGAAGACGTTTAGTTTAATTACTAAAAAACAAGCCTAAATTCTAGAACTTCAGAAAAGCTACCAACATGGATTAGAGAACAGGATCAAATCTGTTTTCTCACCTCTGAACAAAGAACAGATTGAAATAAAGTAATTATCTCTCTTAAAAAGCAAAACCCAGCTCATTTCTTTTGACAGTATATCACTAAAGTGTAGAGAGGTCCCCAGTTTCTATTTCACTGGTAGCAACCTTACTTTGCACTATAAATATCTTCTCTACCACCTGGCCTCCATTTAATCCTTCATGATTTTCTCCAAATATCTAAATAAGAAACACTTGAGGGAAGAAAGAAGCATTTGTTAATGATAGCTCTCCAAATATTTGAAGAGATTTCAGAGGAGATTCTATTTCTTTTGGAGTGGAAGGGTTTTGAAAGAGAGAGAGAGAGACAGAGACAGAGAGAGAGACAGAGAGAGACAGAGACAGAGACAGAGACAGAGAGAGAGAGGGGAGCTTTAGTAAGAAGCTTCAATGATATTTGTAAGACAGAACTGTAAGGAAATATATCCTAATAATTAGGTTTAGCCAAAAATACAATTATCAGCTTCAAAGTTTCTGAGTTTGTCTTCCTTGAGGACTTCAGGTGGAGGATGATTGACTGATATTGTAGAAAAGATTTCTATTTTCTTACTGATTAAAGTAGATGAATTTCTTTATCCTTTTCAGATTCTGTAATTCCATGATTCTTCTCCCCCAACTAACCTTTATGTGGCAAAGGGAATTCTTGTGCCCTATAATATAACAGCAACATCAGATATTCCCATCATATATGAAGTGAATAGGACATTTTAAATTGAATTTAAAGTTGATTTACTTTGCAGCAAGAAAAATATAAATGTTGCTTCTCGTCTTGGACAATATAAATAATTTCTGACTCTTCTTTTGTAACCAGTAGGTGGTGTTGTCTGGAAGGGTTTGCAGTTTTAAGATAGCAAGCAAAATAAGCAAAAACATAAAGAAACCAGAAAGAAAAAGAACAGGAAAGGAAGGCAAAATCAATGCTTTTGAGTTCAATATCCCTCTTTTGGAAAATAGGTATATTCACTTTCCCTTTAGAAGTTCGGGAAGCATGACTGCCCTTAATCAACATCTCTACTCTTCTGTAGGCAACTTGTCTCTGAGAAAATCATCTAGTTATTATCTATCCTGATTTTATCACTTATATCTGGTTATTTATTACTCAAGAAGGCAGAGCACAGGTTGAACTGTCCTAGTTCTCATGGTTAATCTTTGCTGTTGTAGAACCTATGAATTATTAATAAAAATCAAAACCTTAACATTCTCTCTAAATTGACTTGGATACCATGTAGGGGGATTTTTTTTTAAATAACATTTTTAGTTTAATGTTTAAACTCTGTCTTATTTAATCTCTGAATACCCAGGCCATTTATTTTTTCATTCTGTTGCAACTCACCCTTCAGAATTATTGCAGCAAAGTGTGCCAGTGTACAGCTCTTTGGATCTAAGTCAGGAAGAGATGAGTTTCAATTGTGCCTTAGACACTTAGTAGCAGCATGACCCTGGGCAAGTCACTTAACCTCCATCAGCCTCAGTTTATTCCTTCATAAAATGAAGAGAATGATAACATCTCCCGGGATTGTTTGTTGTGAAAATATATGTGAAGTACTTTGCAAATCTTAAGGTGTTATGTAAATGCTAGCCATCATTAAGAACAAGCACGTTACAAACAAGTTTTGATCAGTTAAAGTTTATATTAAAAATAAGTCATTAGAAAAAATACTCTGCAAATCAGGTATTATAAATAACTCCAAAAACTTCTTCCACTTGCAAGCAAAGGAGAAGGAAAAATAGAATTAAGGCAATTATCTATATTTTCATGGATCTTTAGTTAATCTCATCCACCCTTACCTCAAATTTGAATAGCTAGCAATGGCAAATGGAAAGAAATCAAGCCTTCTCGGAGCATTAGCCTTTGGACATGCTCTTCAAAACAATGACTGTAGGCTTCTCTGTCTCTGTTTCTGTCTGTCTCTCTGTCTGTCTGTCTCTGTCTATCTGTCTGTCTCTCTCTTTCTCTCTCTTTCACACGCACACACACACACACACACACACACACATCTCTCATCCAGTTCCAGTGAATTTTAATCAATATGCATTTCTCCATATCTCAGATTCACTCACCTCTCTCCTTTTCATTCACTACTAGAATCTGCTTTTTAAAGAATCTTTGTATTTCTGAATTTCTATAATCAACAACAAAATAACCATAAATGAATGAATGAATGAATGAACAATAAATAAATAAATAAATAAATAGGAACCTGGGGGTGTATAGGAGAACATTGAAACTTCGCAGTAAGCTCTGGATCCACCACTAAGTAACACCTCATCATGGTCAATTTCTTTTCAGGGCTTCATTTTGTGTCATTGTTATATTTTAAATTGTGTTTTTAAAATTGCATACTTAAACATCAAGAAAAAAAGTATTCACATACTCCCAGAAGAACACATAATGAAGATTCTATGTGAAAGCATAACTCATCATTTTACTCCCCTTCTTTCAGACTTCAGTTCATAGATTCTTAGATTCAGAGATTTAGAGCCAGAAGGGACTTTCAGAGAGTTCATCTGGAATAAGCCAACCAAACATTTATTAGGCACCTACTATATTTCAGGCACTGTGCTAAGTGCTAGGGATGCAAAGAAAAACAGAATAAATCCCTGTTCAGTTAAATGGATGTGACAACCAAGAAAAATACTATGCTAAAATCAGACATATACACAATAAATTGGAAATAATCAATGAAGGAAAGACACTCGAATTAAAGGAGATCAAAAAAGGGCGAAAGGCAATGCTTTTTTAAAGTCTGATAAATAATCTGATAAAATCATATCAATTTATTATGTTAAATCACTTGATAGGTGCAAAGTCTTTGTTGGCAATAACATTTTTTTATTGGTATTCAGTAGTTCCTTCACAATCATTGCCCAGGCTGCTGGGTTGGCTTGTTGCCCAGGATTGCCAGACACTGACATGTAAGTGACGTTCTTCATAAGCTTCTTGGGTTTAGGGTCCTGGGATATCTTCACCAGGTTGTGATTGGGAATGGTAGTCAAAGTGGTGCTGATTGTTTGACTTGCCTGAAACATGCTACCTCTTTTTTTTTCTCAGTTTGTTTTGTTTCTTCAGCTAGGCTGGCATGTCTGCCACGTAGATGGCTGTAGGTTAGTGATTGGTGGTTGGTGGAAATGGCCGATCTCTCCTCCAAAGGAGTTACTGGGTTAGGCTGGAAGTAGGGCTGGTGGTCAAGAAAAGGGAGCTGATTCTCATGACTCCCAACCTAGTAACCAGTCATTTCCTCTTTGTTAAGGTGAAGTATATGCATTTATTTACTCAGTTACTCATTTATCTACTTTAAAATGTCATTTATTTACTTGTTTACACATTTTTGGGTGATGTTTAATCCTTGCCATGTCTCATGCCTTCTAATTTTCTCCCTGAAGAAATTCACCATGGTACACAGGCATGAAGCTTCTGATTAGTCCAGAATCTCTTTATGTATTTCATTTCTTAAAAGTAAACCAGTTGTTTCAAAATTTATTTCTTTCCATTCTCCCTCTGCTTATTTTCATTAATTTTCCTTAAGGATAATATACTGACTTGGTTTATAGGATTTTATTAAGTTATTCATGAAATTTTGGTGCAACATCTGCAATTATCTCCAGGGTAAACTTTGTTTAGGCTCCTCACGTTTTCTACAAAATTAGATGATTAAGTGCTCCAATAAATGATTTTTTGAAACTGCCTTTGAAATCAGCTTCATTCTATCTCATTTGTTTGCTTCTCCAAGGAGATCCTGTGAATCAACTATCCATTTAGCTGAAGCTTCCTTTTGTTTTTTGGTTTCATTAATCATGAGAATGTCAATATTGATGAAGTTCATTTCTTCCAATAGATAATGAAGATTCATTTTTTACATTATAATGACTGGTAATGACTCCAGCTTTACTCTGCCAAAAACATAGTCATTTCTGTGATCTGGACTTGTCTCTCAGTCCAGATAGAAACTTAATAATACATTGCATCTTTTGCCAAATTTAGAAACTATCATATCTTTTTTTGTAGACATTAAGTTCCACATTGTCATCTAAGTAGAAATATGGAAGGAGATTGCACTCTGATAAAGGTCACTCACATGATTTTCATCTGAGTATAGCTTTCTTAAAAACAAAAATGTCACCTTGTATTTAAGATACCAATAGATAAATTAGGCTTAAAGATGGTCTAAAAGGTGTGTGTTCTTTGCACTGTCTGTCTGTCCCCTTTTCTACCATTTCCATCACTGCAGAACTGGCAAGAGATCATACAGGAATGAGGACTATATTTTATTTGTCTTTGTTTTGTGAATAACCATGGAGCCAAAATCCTTCATCTAGTATTCAGAGACCATCTATGCTTTGATCCTTGGTTTGTCATCAAGTCTGTACTTGAAGTCTTTCCAGGTTGGTAGAACCTAACAAACAGACTTTATGCTTTATCAGCAGTTACTGAGAACTGGGTTCACTTCAATGCAACAATAAGACATCAGACTAGAATGCAATGGACTATGAAGCCTGTCACCTCCCTTTATCTTCCCTCTAAACTTTGCTGTTACCCCATGCTCCCTGTC
This sequence comes from Vombatus ursinus, assembly GCF_900497805.2. NCBI lineage: Eukaryota > Metazoa > Chordata > Mammalia > Diprotodontia > Vombatidae > Vombatus > Vombatus ursinus. The sequence goes on from NW_020954583.1 coordinate 7,592,236, forward strand.
TGATCACCTACTACTTTTAAATAAAGGTCCTAGCTTAAAAAAAAAACAACCAAAAAAAAAAAAAAACCTTTAGAACTCACCACTTGGCCCTCATCTCCGGATGCCATTCTCAATCTTAATAAGCAGGATGTTTCTGCTGCTGCTTTCCAGCAGAAGACTAATGTGCTGATTAATAATGAAGGGTGGTCTACACCCTACCTATAAAAATCAGTCTTTGTCCTGGTTATACATTAAAAAAATATGCCCAATGTTAGGCAGAAAATGATAGATGTGATTGAGCAACCTTTCATTCTGGCTTCTGACATTTTTTCCACACACCTCTTTCTTACTATACTAACTGGAAAAAGTCACTAAAATCTGACTTTTTCTACATGGTGACTCTGAATTTGACTCTTTCTGTTGGCTTATGGAGGAGGGTGAAGGACAAAATGGAACAAATTCATAACTCTCCAGAAAAAGGGAATTTAGAATGAAAACTGTTACAAGAGCAAAAGTAGATTTCTCCACCATTCCCACCTTTCTAATCACTTCATCATGCCCCTTCTTTCTTCCAACTGGTCTTATACTGAGTTAGTTGTGCTAGCTTAGAAAATTTTTTTTTCCTTTGGAACTCTATCCTGAACTGATATAAAAAGTACAAGTATAGCTAAAAACATGGTATTAAATCAAAGCTATTGAACAGATATTATATATAATATTATAATTATTTTATTATAATAATATGTAATATTACAAAGAGATATTGTTAGAAATTGTTAGATATTAGAAATGTGTCACCTTTGCAATTAGAGTTAATTGGCAAAATAAAGCAAAAGAGATGAAAAGGGAAGGGAAAAGAAAGGGTTAATCTTTTTCCAAAATATAACAGCAGCCTCATTTTATTTTCTAAATAAGTTAAATATGACTGACTGTCAGTCAGTTTCACTTACTCTATACCTGATAATAGTCACCCTACTATCTTGTACTTATTTGAAGCTCCTAAAAAACTTCCCATCCTAATTACATAAGCAAAGTTTTAAAATAAAGAGTATCTATATGAAGCATTTAAAAAAAATCACATTCATTTGCTCCAATTACTTAAAATGTCAAAAGCTCTACACTTAGAAGAGCAATACCTTCCTCCTCAATCAGAATACACATTGGCAGAAACAGAGGAAAAGGTCTATCATTGATTCAAAGGGGAGAAAGGGAATATTGAAATAAAACTTCAGTTTTGGTTATACATGATTTAATTTGAATGGAATAACACAAAGTGACCAAATCATGATATCACACAATTTTTCAAAAAAAAAGTAAGCACATTTTTGAACATGTAAAGATTCATCTTAATAATTTAACCTCTACCAACAATGTAAAATAGCACATACCCACATTCTTGATAATTTTAAGAAATTAAATGATGCTTGGAAGATCTAGAGAGTGACTAAATATGCATTTTAATGGAAATTTGCAAATGGTCTCCCAACTTTATGCCATTCTTTTTAGGCTACTTATATTCTCTATCAGGAGAAACACCATCATGGCATGACGAAATGAAAAGAGTCACAAAAATAATATTGTGGGATGAAATTAGAAAAAAAAACTGTCTTATTACTTACTGTTCCAGAAAGTAATGATAAGCATTAAATCTTGCAATGCTTCCTCAGGAAATGTTTGAGAATATAAAAGTTGAATAATAATGTCAGGAAACATTTAAACTGCCTAAAGTAATCCCATCCCTTTACAGTATTGTTATAATTAAAACTGACTTGATTATTGAGAGATTAACTCTGAAATAATGAGACTGAGGCATGACAGATTAGTAACTTGAGTACTCATGAAGTATTTTGAAATTCTAGAAGATTTACTCTGGAGAGAGTTGATGGAAAACATGGTACTCTACCCCTCAAAAAAACAAACAAACAAACATGCAATTATAAAAAAAGTGGACAAGAATCATGCAGGGTTCTTATGTATGGATTCTTACTTATTCTGAAGAGAATACCTACATCAATGAGATCACAGATTTATTGAAAATATGTAACTGTTGTTATTTCCAGAAAGACCATTTCCCTTCTGTTATTAGAAGAGATGTAGTCTCTTCTAGTCCTCTCCCACAGCATCAATTTCATATCAAAGTCTCTCAAATTCTTTCTATTTTTCTTTTATTTCTCAAGTTTCTTCCTTCCTTAGTTATTATAATTTTAACCATCAGAAGCGAGTGTCGTCTTTAGAAATAACAAATTTATTTATTGTCATTGGATGTGGTGAAAAGACCAGGCAAGATAATGCAAGGCAAAGCATAATGGAAGGATATGTTGGTTACTATTTGACTGAACTTGTTTATTACATCTCCAGTGGCTATTTTCTTCCTTTCTTCTTCTCCTAACAAAGAGGGAAGAAAATAATAGTTCACTTTTCTACGTGTTCTATTAAGCCCAGTGATGAGGGGAGGCCTCCATCTAGAGGGGCACAGAGTTTCACTTTGTTATTTTCTATCAGTGAGTTCATAGCATCATGCTCATCCAAAGTAGGTAGCACCTACAAATGAAATTACCACTCTGAGTATTTGCCTTATGCTATGGAAGGGAACACAAAGAGTCTTGGTCAGGTCAGGGTGAACAAGTCCATTTTTTGAATACTCTCTGGGAAAAATCACACTGGCAGCAAGCAAAGAAAAATGAACCAATAATACTTTAATAAGGCACAGACAACACAGAGGCAGACAGTGAGGGAATGAAGTGGGAGAGGAAGGCAGATAGCACCACAAAGAGAAAAGGGAAGTAAAGGTTCATATAGAGTCAATTGCATAACTACAGATTGGAGTTGAGATTACTTAGATAGCATGGACCAATAGCAGCAGGAGGGTTCAAGGAGAAGGGTTCTAGGATCTCCTTCTCATGGGGTTCTAGTGGTTGTTTTAGGGTGTATGAAAGCTGTTAATTCTTATCCATGCCACTCAAAGTTTCAATCATTACATATCAATGTCATCTCAAATTTATCAGTGCCACAGGAGTAATGGCAGGGACTCACCTAAACTCTGCCACAAACCCCTCCAAATACCTTTAAAATGGCTCTAAACAAATTCTAGAATAGCAGAACCCATAAAAACATGGAGTAAAACAAATTCCCAGCCCAATAAAACTTGGAAGGTTGGCAGGAAAGGTCTGTTGCACCATGGTGAGAGAGGAGTGCAGTCCAGAATAGGCAGGGCATACCAGCCTAGACAAGGCCCCAAGAAAACCCAGAATAGGCCTCCATGTGACTGAATCATTGACAGCAGTGGCAGTTTCCAGATCTCTCAGCCCACAAATGCCAAAGATAAATCAGAACATCTTCAGGAAAGGTCCCTTGTGCCTAGGTGAAAGTGGAGGGCAATCCAGCACAGGTTACACCAGCACAGCCCCTGTCACAGCAAACCAGAAGCAGGCCTTGGAAATGACTGAAGCAGCAGTGGCAGCATCTGTGTCTGAAGCTCTCAGCCCACAGATGGTAAGGGGGTTAAATAATTAGTCAGCTTCTGACTAATCTCAGCTAGCATTGAGTCAGGAATTTTGGAAATTGTTTTTCCAATACTTGGACCAAGTTTGCAGTCCTAGGTCACAGTCCCAGGGCAAGGAGTACATAGCAGAGCCTGGGGCCATAGTGGAGGGGGGGGACCTTCATCATAGTACCAGGGCAGAAAAGAATGCTTGTGGTTGCTCACCTTGGAAGAACTGAAAACTTAAAGATCTCTAGAAATATCTCAGAAAATAGCTTCACAAAACCCCTAAAATTTGAGACATTGCACTGTCTGCTCTGGAGGTAGAGCTTTACTGTAAGAAATAATTAAAACTCAAATAATAGGCTGGGAAAATGAGCAAACAATGGGAAAAAACTGACTATAGAAACTTACTTTGATGACAAAGAAGATCAAAACACACACTAAGAAGAAGACAACAAAGTTAAAGTTCCTACATCCAAAGCCTCCAAGAAAAATATGAATTGGTCTCATGCCATGGAAGAGCTCCAAAAAGAGCTCCAAAATCAAGTAAGAGAGGTAGAGGAAAAATTGGGAAGAGAAATGAGTGTGATGCAAGAACATTATGAGAAAAGAGTCAACAGTTTAGTAAAGGAGACACAAAAAAAATTACTGAAAAAAACCCTTAAAAAACAGACTAGGTCAAAGGGAAAAAAGGTCCAAAAAGCCAACGAGGAGAACAATGCCTTAAAAAGCAGAATTGGACAAATGGAAAGGGAGGTTCAAAAGCTAACTGAAGAAAATAATTCTTTAAAAATTATTGGAAGTTAACGGTTTATGAGAAATCAAGAAGCAATAAAATAAAAGGAAAAGAATGAGAAAATAGAAGACAATGTGAAATACCTCATTGGAGATAACAACTGACCTGGACAATAGATCCAGGAGAGATAATTTAAAATTATTGGACTACTGAAAAGCCATGATCAAAAACTCCATGATAAAATAGAAATTCAAAGGATCTACTGATCATCTCCTGAAAGAGATCCCGAAATGAAAACTGCCAGGAATATTATAGCCAAATTCCAGAATTCTCAGGTCAATGTGAAAATATTGAAAATGGCCAGAAAGAAACAATTCAGATATGGTGGAACCACAGTCGAGATAACCCATGATTTAGCACCTTCTACATTAAAGGATCAGAGGCCTTGGAATATAATATTCTGAAGGGCAAATGATCTAGGATTACAACCAAGAATCACCTATCCAGCAAAACTAAGTATAATTTCTTTAGGGGAAAAATGGGCATTCAATGTGATAGAAGACTTTCAAGCATTCTTAATGAAAATAACAGAGCTGAATAGAAAATTTGACTTTCAAATACAAGACTCAAGAGAAGTATAAAAGGTAAACATGAAAGCATAAGGAATTTAATAAGATTAAAGCATTTACATTCCTATATGGGAAGATGATGTTTGGAACTGATGAAACATTTCTCATTATCAGGCTAATTAGGGGTATATATAGACAGAGGGAACAGGGAATGGTTGAATATGAAGGGATGATATCTAAAAAATAAAATTTCAGAGTGAGAGGAATGTACTGGAAGAAAGATAAATGGAGGGGTAGAATGAAGTAAATTATCTCACATAAAAAAGGCAAGAAAACCTTTTACAGTAGGGGGGAAAAGGAGGGAGTGAGTGAGCTTACTCTCATTGGAATTGTCTCAAAAAGAGAATAACATATACACAAAATTGGATATAGAAATTTCTCTTACCCTGAAGGAAAGTAGGAGGGGAAGGGTATAAGAGAAGCAGAGGGTTTATAGAAGGGAGGGCAAATTTGGGGAGGCAATGGTCAGAAGTAAAATACTTGTGAATAAGGACAGGATGAAAGGAGAGACAGAAAAGGATAAATGGGGGTTGGTGGAATAATTTGGAGGGAAATACGTTTAACAATAGTTACAGTGGAGGAAAAAGCATTTTGAGGCAATCTCTCAAAAAAGCCTCATTTCTCAAACATATAGAGAACTGAGCCAAATTTATAGAAATAAGAGCCATTACCCAATTGATAAATGATCAAATGATATAATCAGTTTTCAGATGAAGTAATCATAGCTATCTATAGCAATATGAAAAATATTTAATTCACTATTGATTGAAGAAATTCAAATTAAAACAATTCTGGGTACTACCTCATACCTATTAGATTGGCTAATAGGACAAAAATGGTAATTGACAAATATTGGAGAGGATGTGGGGAAATGAGACATAAATGCACTGCTTGTGAAGTTGTGAACTGATTCAACCACTCTGTAGAGCAATTTGGAGCTATGCCCTAAGGGCTATAACACCAAGTACACCTTTTGAACTAACAATACAACTATTAGGTCCTTAGCCCAAAAAAGATGAAAAACAAAGCAAAACAAAAAAGAAAAGAAAAGAAAAGGACCTATATGCACAAAAATACTTATAGCAGCCCTTTTCTGGGAGTAAAGAATTGGAAATTGACAGAACGTTCATCAATTGGGGAATGGCTGAACAAGTTCTGGTGGGTAATTATGATGAAATAATATTGTACTGTAAGAAATGATGAGAAGGATGCTCTCAGAAAAAACCTGGAATCACTTGCATGGGCTGAGGCAAAGTGAAATGTACTGTGTAGAAAGTAACACCAATATTGTAAGGTGATCAGCTTTCACTGACTTAGCTATTCTCAGAAATACAATGATCCAAGACAACTCTGAAGGACTTATGATGAAAAATGTTATCCATTCCCAGAGAAAGAACTGATGTTGTATGAATATAGATTGAAGCATACTTTTTTGCTTTCTAAAATTTTCTCAAGGTTGTTTTTTCCTGGTCTGTTTTCTTTCATAGCATGTTTATTATGGAAATATTTTGCATGAATGTACATGTATAACCTGTTTAATTACTTGCCTTTTAAATGGGTGGTGGGCTGGGAAGGAGGAAGGGAGAGAATTTGGAACTCAAGATTCTAAAAACGTTAGAAGTTGTTTTTACATGTAACTGGGGAAAAATAAAATACTAAAGGAAAAAATATCAATGCTACCTTAGGTATTCCTTATTAGCACAACATTTCTCTGGTTTAACTGTGCATGTCTGGTACTTAATCTGCAGTTCACAGACTGAGGGCCATTTATTATTGACCATCTGGTATCTTTTAATTTATCAAATAGTCTCTAGATGTGGCCTTACTTAATTTAGGATTAAGTTTGACAAGTTGCTTCTATGTTCCCCCTTACATGTTTAGTATACTGTGAGAAAGTGAAAAGGAGAGGTAGAATGGGGTAAATTATCTCACATAAAACAAACAAGAAAAGTCTTTTACAGTGGAAGGGAAATGGGGGAATGTGAGAGGGAATGAGTGAATCTTATTCAGATTTGGCTTAAGGAAGGAATAACATACACACTCAATTGGGTGTGGAAATCCATCTTATCCTACAGGAAAATGGGGGGGAAGAGAACAAGAGAGCAGCGGGATGATGAAGGGGAGGGAATATTGGGGGAGGGGTAATCAGAAGCAAACACTTCTAAGGAGGGACAGGGTCAGAAGAGAGAATAGAATAAATGGGGGGGTGGGTTAGGATTAAGGGAAATATACTTAGTTTTTCACAACATGTCTACTATGGAAGTGTTTTGCATGACTACACTGTAAAACCTGTATCAAGTTACTTGCCTTCTCAATGAGGTTGGGTGGGGAGAGAGGAAGGGAGAAAATTTGGAGCCCAAGGTTTTAAAAACAAATGTTAAAAAATGGTTTTCACATGCAACTGGGGGAAAAAAAAGATATACAGGCAACAGGATATAGAAATCTATCCTGCCCTACAGGAAAATTGAAGGGAAAGGGAATAAGAGAAGGGGGGAGATAGAAGGGAAGGCAGATTAGGGGAAGGAGTATTCAGAATTCATGCCATCTTGGCATGGGGGAGAGAAGAGATGGGGAGAAAATTTGGAATTCAAAATCTTGTGGAAGTGAATGTTGAAAACAATAAATAAATAAATAATAATAATAAAAAAGAAATGTGAGATGCACAGATTTAGAGAATCCACCATGAATGTTCACATCAACAGTTTGTACCCGACCTGTGGTAGAGCATTCCTGGCCTTGTATTGGTCTGATCAGCTACATTTGGACACATTGTAACTTGACTCTAACACAGTAAAGTAATTTTGGTACTCTTTGAGAACAAAGGACAACAACCAAGTACTGTGTAAAATTCTCTTCTAGTTCTACTCAATTCACTCAGCATCAGTTCATGTGAGTCTTTCCAGGTTTTTCTGAAATCTGCCTGCTCATCATTCCATGACATTCATATACCACAACTTGTTCAGCCATTCCCCAATTTATGGGCATCCTCTCAATTTTCAATTCTTTGCCACTAAAAAAAAAAAAAGAGCGGCTATAAATATTTTTGTACATGCGATTCCTTTTCCATTTTTATGACCTCTTTGGGATACAGACCTAGTAGTGATATGGCTCGATCAAAGGGAATGTACAATTTGATTACTCATTGGGTATAGTTGCAAATTGCTCTCCAGAATGGTTAGATCACTTCACAACTCCAGCAACAATGAATTAGTCTCTCAATTTCCCCCCAACACCTCCAACATTTATCATTTTCATTTTCTATCAAATTAGCTAATCTGACAGTTTTAAGGTGGTGCCTCAGAGATGTTAATTTGTATTTTTCTAACCAATAGTGATTTAGAACATTTTTAAGACTATAGATAGCTTTCATTTCTTCATCTGAAAACTGCCTGTCCATATGCCTTTACCATTTATCAATTGGGAAATGACTTGTATTTTTCTGAATTTGTTTCAGTTTTTTACATATTTGAGCAATGAGGCCATCACCAGAAAAAAAAAAAAACTTGCTGTAAAAAATTGTTTCCCATATTTCTGCTTTCCTTCTAATCTTGGTTACATTGGTTTTGTTTGAGTAAATACTTTTTAATTTAATATAACAAAGTTTATCTATTTTGTGTTTTGTAATGCTCTCTATTGCTTGCTTGGTCATAAATTCTTCCCTTCTCCATAGATCGGATAGCAAATTATTCCTTGCTCTCCTAATTTTCTTGTGGTATCACCCTTTTTGTCTAAATCATGTGACCATTTTGACCTTATCTTTGTATATGGTGTGAGATGTTGGTTTATACATAGATTCTGCCATAATGTTTTCCAGATTTCCCAGCAGTTCTTATCAAATAGTGAGTTTGTATTTGGGAAACTGGAGACTTAGGGTTTATCAAACAGTAGATTGCTATAGTCATTGACTATAGTGTCTTCTGAACCTAATGTATTCCAGTAATACACCACTTTATTTCTTAGCCAGCACCAAATATTTTTGATGATTGTTGCTTTATAATGTAGTTTTAGATCTGGTACAGGTAGGTTACCTTTTGCATTCTTTTATCTTTAATTCCCTTAAAATTCTTGACCTTGTGTTCTTCAAAATGAATTTTCTTATTATTTTTTCCCTAGCTCTGTAACATAATTTTTGATTGTTTAGTATGGCAATGAATAAGTAAATTAATTTAGGTAAAATTGTTTTTACATTATACCAGCTCAAACTACCCATGAGTGATTAATATTTTCCCAATTATTTAGATCTGACTTGATTTGTGTTGAAAGTGTTTTGGAATTGTGTTCATATAGTTCCTGTGTCTGTCCTGCTAGGTAGACTCCCAAACAATTTATATTGTCTACAATTATTTTAAATTTCTTTTTCTATCTCTTGCTTCTGGACTTTGCTATTAATATATGGAAATGCCAATGATTTTTGTGATTTATTTTATATCCTGCAACTTTGCTAAAATTGTTAATGATTTCAAGTATTTTTTCTTTAGTTGATTCTCTAGGATTCTTAAAGCTTAACATCATACCATCAGCAAAGAGTGATAGTTTTTTTCCCCCTAAATGACTATTCTAATTCCTTCAATTTCTTTTTCTTCTCATTGGTAAAACTAACATTTCTAGTATAGTATTGAATAAGAGTGATGATAATGGATGTTCTTATTTCACCCTTGATCTTATTGGGAAAACTTTTAACTTATCCCCATTACAGATAATGCTTGCTGGTGGTTTTAGACAGATACAACTTATCATTTTAAGGGAAGCTTCATTTATATGAATAAATGAATCAGAATGTTCTCTAGTGTTTTTTTTTTAACAGTGACAGGTGCTGTACTTTGTCAAAAGCTTTCTCTACATCTATTCACATAATCATATGATTTCTTTTAGTTTTGTTACTAATATGGTCAATTATGCTTATATTTAACTAACTCTGTATTTCTGGTATAAATCCCCCAGGTCATAATGTGTTATCCTTGAGTTCAATTGCTGTAATGATTCTGCTAATATTTAATTTAATTTTTTTTGCATCAACATTCACTAAGGAAATTGGACTATAATTTTCTTTCTCTGTTTTGGCTCTTCCTGATTTAGGTGTCAGCCCCATATTTGTGTCATAAAAGAAATTTACCCAGACACCTTTTTTTGCCTATTTTCCCCAAATGGGTTATATTGTGTTGGAATTAAGTGTTCTTTCAGAGTTTGTTAGAATTCACTTGTGAATCCATCTAGTCCTGGAGATATTTTCTTAGGAGTTCGTCAATGTCTTTTCAATTTCTTTTTTTTTAAAAGGGGTTATATAAGTATCTTATTACCTTTTCTATTATTCTGAGCAATTTATATTTTTGTAAATATTCATCCATTTCACTTAGATTGTAAAATTTATTGGTGTGCAGCTGGGCAAAATAGCTCCTACTTACTGCTTTAATTTTCTCTTCATTTGGTGGCGAATTCATCCATTTCATTTTTGATGCTTGTAATTTGCAATTCTCTTTTTTCCTAATCAAATTAAATAAAGGTTTATCTATTTTGCCATTTTGCCATACAACCAGCTCTTCATTTTATTTATTACTTAGTTTTCTTACTTTCATTTCATTAAACTCTACTTTGACTTTTGGGATATCTGATGTTATGTTTAATTAGGGAGTGAATTTATTTGTTTTCCATTTTGTTTAGCTGCATGCCCACTTTGTTGATTTGCTCTTTTTCTATTTTATTGATATAAGCATCTAGAGATATAAAATGTCCCCTAAATTTTGCTTTGGCTAGGAATTATAAATTTTGGCATGTTTTCTCATTATTTTCATTCTCTTTGATGAAATTCTTGATTGTTTCTATGATTTGTTGTTTGAACAACTCTTTTTTTTAGAATTAGATTATTGAATTTGCAGTTAATTTTTAAGCTTTTTTCTATGGCCATTTATTACACTTAAATTTTATTGCATCATGGTCAACAAGGATATATTTAATATTTGTGCCTCTCTGCATTTTTGAGATTTTCTGCCCTAGTACATGGCCAATTTTTATATAAGTACCATGTACAGCTGAGAAAAAGGTATATTTCTTTTTATACCTATTCAATTTTCTCCAGAGGTCTACCATATCTAACTTTTCTAAAATTCTGATTTTTCTCCTCCTCCCTTCTCACCTCCCTCCTCAAGAGGGTGTGCCATCTGATGTAGACTACACATATACATTCCTATTAAACATATTTTCACATTAATCATGTTATAAGTAAGAATTAGAACCAATAGGAGGAACCACCAGAAAGAGGAAACAAAACACAACAGAAGAAGAAAAGTAGCAAATAGTAAGCTTTGATCTGCACTCAAACTCCATAGTTCTTTCTTCTTTATAGATAGCATTTTCCATCACAAGGCCTTTGGAGGTATCTTAGATCCTTGTGTTGCTGAGAGGGGTTAAGTTTATCAATTTTAGCCATCGCACAACATGGCTGTTATTGTGTACAACATTCTCTTGGTTCTTCTCACTTCACTCAGCATCAGACCATACAAGTCTTTTCAGGTTTCTCTAAAGTCAGCCTACTCATCATTTTCCTATCAAAGTCAACTTATATCCACTCCCTTTATGTATACCCCTTTAACATGGTGTAATAACCATACAGTTCTCAAGAATTGTAAGTGTCATCTTCCCTTGTAGTTTGCCCTTATTAACAACATATTGTATCTTTCTGTCCCATTTACCTTTTTATGTCTTTCTTGAGTCTTGTATTTGAAAATCAAATTTTCTGTTGAGCTCTGGTATTTTTTACCAGGAAGGTTTGGAAGTCCCCTATTTCATTGAATATCCATCTCCTCCCCTGAAAGATCATGTTCATTTTCTCTGGGTAATCAATCCTTGGTTGTAATCTAAACTCCTTTGCCTTAAGGAATATCATATTCCATGATGCCACAATATAGACTCTGCAAGGTCCTGTGTAATTCTGACTGTGGTTCCATGAAATTTAAATTGTTTCTTTCTGGCTGTTTGTAGTATTTTCTCTTTGACCTGGTAATTTTGGAATTTGGCTACTATATTCCTTGGTGTTTTCAATTTGGGATCTTTTTCAAGAGTGATTGGTGGATTCTTTCTATGGCTATTTTATTCTCTGGTTCTAGGATCTCAGGGCAGTTTTCCTTTATGATTTCCTGAAAGATACTATCCAGACTCTCTTTTTATCATGACTTTCAGGTAGACCAATAATTTTTAAATTGTCTGTCCTGGATCAATTTTCCAGGTCATTTGTTTTACCAATGAGGTATTTTACTTTTTCATCTTTTTTTTTCATTTTTTGTTTCTGTTTGACTGATTCTTGCTGTCTCATAGAATCCTTGTCTTCCTTTTGACCAATTCAAATTTTTAAGAAATTGTTTTGTTCTATTAGATTTTATATCTCCTTCCCCATTTGTCCAATTGTATTTTTTAGGGATTTATTTTCTTCAGTGTACTTTTTTCCAGTTGGCCAATTGTATTTTTTAGGGACTTGTTTTCTTCAGTGTACTTTTTTTTCCCAGTTGGCCAAATGTATTTTTAAAGGACTCTTCTACCTCCTTCATTTGACTTTTAAAATTCTTCTTGAGCTCTTCTAAGAAGACTTTTTGGGCTTCAGACCAGTTAATAATTGCTTTTGAGGTTCCAGATGTGGGTTTGTTGACAATGTCCTCTTTAGAATTTCTGCCTTGATCTTCATTGTTCTCATTATATGAATCTATGGTATGTTTCTTTTTACTCATAGTGTTTGCTTATTTCCTGGCCTTTAAAGAGATTGAGTTCTCCTACTGGAGAGGAGAGGGCACTGACCCAAGCTTCTTGTGTTGGGAGCTTTGGGCCTGATCACTGGCTTTGTGTACTGGGGCCTCCATTGTTGGCACTTGGAGGCTGTAGGGTTCTGAAAGCTTATCTGGTGTTGTCCTGGAATTTGCAATACTGGAACTCTAGGGGTAGGATTGGCCTCTGGATGTTGCCTGCTTTTCCTTTCCTTTCACTTTCTTCAGCTCCTTTCAGATGGATGTTGTATGATGTTTATTTGCCTGGGGCTGCTTGGAGCACTTCACAGATTTTTGCTGACACACTGAGAGACTGCTATAAAATGCCAAGGTACCTGGCGGTTTTCTGAGGTGGTTTCCACTAGTTCCCCAGCCCTTACTGAGGAACTTGGGGATCCAGGTGTTGGTGTTTTCCTGCTTCACCACCTGGGTTTCAGGATCTCCTCCTGGTATGCTAAAGTGGGGCTTTCTGCTAGCTTCCTGGGACACCTCCCATTCTGTACTGCTCACCTTCCCCCAGGGCAAGAGGGGGCTTTCCCATTAATTCCTCAAGCTACCTGGGCTACTGGACTGCTACACCCCATCTTCTGGTTCAGTTGTTCCAGGGTTTTTCCTGTGGTGATATTTTCTGGTCTTTCAGAGTTTGATACAAGAGGGTGAGAGTGACTTACTTTTTACTCTGCCATCTTGGCTACCAGAAGTGGGAGTCTCCAATGTTATACCTTTTGGTGCATATACATTTAGCATAGATATTATTTTGTTTTCTATGGTGCCTTTTAGCAAGATGCAGCTTCTTGTCTCTTTTTTTTTTGTTTGTTTTGTTTTGTTTTGTTTTTGCTAGGCAATGGGGTTAAATAGCTTGCCCAGGGTCACACAGATAATGAGTATTATGTGTCTGAGGCTGGTCAGGTCCTCCTGACTTCAGGGCCAGTGCTCTATCCAGTGCACCACTTAGCTGCCCCATTCCTTGTCTCTTTTAATTTGATTAAATTTTCTTTTGTTTTATCTGAGACCATAAATTCTATCCCTGTTTTTTTTTTTACTTCAGCTGAAGCATAATATATTCTGTTTCAGCCTTTTACCTTTACTCTGTGTGTGTGTGTGTGTGTGTGTTTGTGTTGTATATATGGTTCTTGTAAACAACATATTGTAGGATTCTGGTTTTTAATCTACTCTGTGTCTGTTTCCATTTTATGGGAGAGTTCAACCCATTCACCTTCATCGTTATGATTATTGCATATTTCCCTCCATTCTTTTTCCTCCTCTGCTTATGCCGCTCTCTCTCTCTCTCTCTCTCTCTCTCTCTCTCTCTCTCTC
>NW_020954583.1:7606228-7706388 GCF_900497805.2 Vombatus ursinus
TCTCTCTCTCTCTCTCTCTCTCTCTCTCTCTCTCTCTCTCTATTCACTCTGTTTCTCCTCACTAATGTTTTGCTTCTGACCTTGACCTCCTCTATTGTATCCTCCTTTCTACTAGCCCCACCCCCTTTTATCCTCTCCCCTTCTATTTCCTTATAAGATAAGAAAGATGTCTATAAGCAAGGAAGTGTGCATGTTATTCCCTGTTTGAGTCAATTCTGATGAGATTAAGGTTCAAATAATGCCCACACACTCCCTTCTTTCCCTCTACTCTAATAGGTGTTTTGTTCCTCTTCATGTGGTATAATTTAACTAATTCTTCCTCTTTCTTCCCTCTTCTCCCAGTACAATCTTTTTTTCACCCCTTAATTTTTTTTATGTCATCACCACATAAAAGTAAACTTATTGCCACATTGTCTGTCTAAGTATCTTCCTTCTATCTGCCCTAATGGAGATACAGTTCTTTTTTATTTTTTTAAATTAATTAAAATATTTATTTTTAGTTTTCAACTTTCACTTGCATAAGATTTTGAGTTCTAATTTTTCTTCTCCTCACTCTCCTCTTCTCTCCCAAGATGGGTTGAAATCTGATACAGGCTCTACATATAATTTGATATAAAACATATTTTCCCATTAGTCATGATTTAAAGAAGAATTGGAGCCAATGGGAAGAACCACTAGAAAGAAGAAACAAACAAAAGAGAGAGAGAGAGACAAAATAGTGTGCTTCCATCTTCATTCAGACTCCAATGTTCTTTCCCTGGATGTGGATAGCATTTTCCATCATGAGTGTTTTGGAGTTATTTTAAATCCATGCATTGCTGAGAAGAGCTAAGTCTATCTAAGTTAGTCATCACATGATGTTCTTGTTACTCTGTACAATGTTCTCCTGGTTCTACTCACTTCACGCAACCTCAGTTCATATAAATCTTTCCAGGAATTTTGGAATTGTACCTGCTCATTATTTCTTCCTTTTCCATTTGGCCAGCTTTTAAGGCATTCTTCCCGTCATTGGCTTTATGGAGCTCTTACCATTTGGGTTAGGCCATTTTTAAGCGGCTCTTTTTATTTATTTATTCATTCATTCATTCACTCATTTATTTATTTATTTATTCATTTATTCATTTATTTTTTGTGAGGCAACTGTGGTTAAGTGACTTGCCCAGAGTCACACAGCTAGTGAGTGTTAGGTGTCTGAGGCTAGATTTGAACTCAGGTCCTCCTGACTTCAGGGCTGGTACTCTATCCACTGCACCACATAGCTGCCCCCTAGGCTATTTTTTTAAGGTTTTATTTTCTTCAGTATTTTTTTGGTTCTCCTTTAGCAAGCTGTTGACTAGTTTTTCATTATTTTCTTGCATCACTCTCATTTGTCTTCCCAGTTTTTCCTATATTTCTCTTACTTGCTTCTCAAAATCCTTTTTGAGTTTTTCCATGGCCTGGAATTGATTCATATTTTCCTTGGAGGCTTTGGATGTAGGAGCTTTGACTTTGTTATCTTCTTCTAGTTGAATGTTTTGATCTTCTTTGTCACCAAACACAGTTTGCTCATGATCCCAGCCAATTTCTTGAGTTTTAAACTCTTTGTTAAGATAGGATTCTGCTTCCAGTGTGGATAATGTTCTGTCCCAAGCTTCAAGCATTTTGTGCAGTTGTTTTTGGAGATATTTCTAGAGACCTATAAGTTTTCAGTTCTTCCAAGGTGGTATGATCAAGGGTGAGGTATTTACTCCTTTCCTGGCTTGTGCTCTGGTCTATGAGTGACCAAAACCACTCTTTTCTGCCTTGGAACTGTGAGGAAGATTCCCTTTCCACCACCTCTACAAACTCCACTACACCAGCACTCCTCCTTGCCTCAGGATAGACACCCAGAACTGTGACCCAGATCCAAATACAAGCAAAGCAAGAAATTCCTGCCTCAGCATCAGCAAAGAGATCCCTGCAATCCCTACCTGATCAGCCACTTGATTCCCCCTTAGTCTGTGGTCAGAAGCACCAGAAGCAACCACCACCCCCAGGTTGTGCCAGATTTGGGGCTAGGACTGAGCTTCTCTCTCACCAAGGTCACAGATTTTTCCTACTGACCTTCAAAGTTGTTTTTGGTGTTTATGGTTTGAGAACTCTGGAAAATGCCACAACTGCCTGTGATTCAATGCTCTGAGTCCTGTTCTGGGTTCGCTGAGGCCTAGTCTTTGTGTGCCCACATTGAACTGCATTTCTCTCCCAGTCCAGTGCGATACACATTTCTAATCAACAATCCAGATTGTCTTGGGCTAGAAATTTGTTTCTCTGTCTTTTTGTGGGTTCTGCTGCTCTAGAATTTGTTTAGAGGCATTTTTACAGGTATTTGGAGGGGTTTGGGGGAGAGCTCAAGCAAGTCCCTGCTTTTACTCTGCCATCTTGGCTCTGCCCCTCCTGCTCATTAATTCTTATGGAACAACAGTATCCCATTACATCGAATGTTCTCCTGGTTCTGCTCACTACACTCAGCTTCAGTTCATGTAATTCTTTCCAGATTTTTCTGTAGTTTGCCTGCTTAGCATTTCTTATCAAACAATAGTATTCTATTACATTCACACACCACAAATTGTTCATCTGTTTCCAATTGATGGACATCCCCTGAAATTCCAATTCTTTGCCACCACAAAAAGAGCTGCTATAAATATTTTTGTACATGTGGGTCCTTTTTTCCATTTGTATGATCTCTTTGGACTAGAGACCTAGAAATGCTATTGCTGAATCAAAGGATATGCACAATTTTATAGCCCTTTGGGCATAGTTGCAAATTGCTCTACAGAATGGTTGGATCAGTTCACAATTCCAACAATACATTATAGTTCCAATTTTCCCAAATCTCTAATATTTATTATTTTCCTCTTTGGTTATGTTAACCAATCTGATAGGTGTGATGTGGCACATTAGAGTTGTTTTAATTTGCATTTCTCTAATCAATAGTGATTTAGAGCATTTTTTTCATATGACCATAGATAGCTTTAGTTTCTTCATCTGAAAAATTCCTGTTCATATCGTTTGACCAGTTGGGCAATAATTTGTATTCTTACAAATTTAACTCAGTTCTCTATATATTTTAGAAATGATGTCTTTATCAGAAACACTGGATTTAAAAAATTGCTTCCCAGCTTTCTGCTACCCTTCTAATCTTATTTGCATTGACTTTGTGCAAAACCTTTTTAATTTGAAAAATATCGAAATTATCCATTATGCAATTCATAATGTACTCTATCTATTATTTGATCATAAATTCTTCTGTTCTTCATAAGTCTGTTGTGAAAACTGTTCCTTGTTCTCCTAGTTTGCTTTTAGTATCAGTTTTTATATATAAATCATGTACTCATTTTGATTTTACCTTGGTATACAGTGTAAGATGTTGACCTATGCCAAGCTTCTGCCATCCTACTTTTGAGTTTTCCCAGCAGTTATTGTTAAATGGTGAGTTCTTATTCCAGAAGCTGGAGTCTTTGGATTTATGAAACAGTAGATTACTATAGTCCTTGACAATTGGGCATTGTGTACCTAACTTATTTCACTGATCCACCACTCTGTTTCTTCCTAGTGCCAAGTAGTTTTGATGATTGCTGCTTTATAATACAATTTAAGATCTGCTATTGCTAGGCCACCTTTCCTCACATTTCTTTTCATTAATTACCTTGACATTCTGGACCTTTTGTTATTCCTAATGAATTTTGTTGTCATTTTTTCTAGCTCTATGAAATGATTTTTGGTAGTTTGAATTGCATGGCACTGAATAAGTAAATTAATTTAGGTAGAGATGTCCTTTGTATTATATTAGCTCAGCCTACCCTTGAGCAATTGATATTTTTCCAATTATTTAGTTCTAACTTTATTTGTGTGAATTTTGTAACTGTGTTCATATAGTTCCTGGGTTTGTCTTGGCAGGTAGACTCCCAAATAGTGTAAATTGTCTACAGTAACTTTAAATGGAATTTTGCTTTCTATTTCTTAGTGCTCTGATTTGTTAGTAATATATAGAAATGCTGATGATTCATGTAGGCTCATTTTATATCCTGCAACTTTCCTAAAGTTTACTATTTCTAGTATTTTTTTTAATTGATTCTCTAATTATACCATTGTATCATCCGCAAAGAGGGATAGCTTTGTTTTCTCTTTGCCTTTTCTAATTCTTTCAATTTATTTTTCTTCTCTTATTGCTAAAGCTAACTTTTCTAGTACAATATTGAATAACAGCAGTGATAATGGGCATCCTTCTTTCAGCCCCCCAATCTTAGTGTAAATGCTTCTAGCTTATCCTTGTTACAAATAATGCTTGGTGATGAGTTTAGATTGATGCTACTTATCATTTTAAGAGAGATTTCATTTATTCCTGTGCTCTGTAGTGTTTTTAGTAGGAATGGATGTTGTTTTTTGTCAAAAGCTTTTTCTGCATCTATTGAGATAATCATATGATTTTTGTTAGTTTTGTTGTTAATATGTCAATTATGCTGAGAATTTTCCTAATATTGAACCATCTTTGCATTTCTGGTATAAATCCTACCAGGTCATATTGTATCATCCTTGAGATGAGTTATTGTAATATCTTTGCTAATATTTTATTTAAAAATTTTGTTTCTATATTCATTAGATCACCATTTATGAGTGATCTCAACACCATTATCTATCTATATCATTATCGATATAAGTGATATCAATATAATTAAATCAATGCCTCTGAATCCAATTCTACTGGCTTTGTGATTTGTTAAATCACTGGCTCTGCCACTCATTATTTGCTTCTAATTCAAGGGCATGCTGTAAAACACATTTAATTGAATTAGATAAATGGTAATGAAACCAGAAGCAATACTCATCTTAAAGGATATATATAGACCACCCAATTCATTCATTTCCTGTATTAGTCCCTCCCAAAACTTTGATGACTAGTTTATCTCCTTCTCTGTTTGGAGATAAAAGATAACTTGGGGCATTAGTTTTCAAAAAATGTTCCATTCACAAAGTCTACACCTTGTCTGAGGCTCTAAGGATATCAGGAACTATGAAATTGCATTTACCTTTTCCTTAGTTCAGTTGTACATTACACAGTTGCTACACTCTGCTACCCAAGTCCTTTTTTTACTTCCTTTTTTCTAACTTGGATCTGAAATTGCACTGAATTTCAGTCAGTCTTAGTTACCTTGAGCACTAAAATGTGGAACATTTTCAAAGTTTAACCCACATAACACAGTTTTCCATAAATTTAGCACTCATATTAGCAGAGGAATGCTATAATTCTTGGGTGTCATTTAAAATTCTTTATCCTCTTTTATCTTCAAATCCAATATTGTGTTGCCTTTTTCTCTAAGAATGGAACAAAGAAGAAGAGAATTAGGAATGATCCTGATGTGTTTTGAGGTCTATAATTGGGGAGAACAGGGAATTTTAAAATGGATAAGCTCAAATTTTCAGTAAAGACTGAGGTAAGGTCTTCTAATGTGAGAAAGAGGAAGGACAAAGTGGCATAAGGGGAAAAGACAAGGCTTGCTACATTTGGTAGGAAATGACCTAGAATAAGAATAACAGGGGAATAGTACAAGTACCAGTGTATAAAGGTCCACTTGTTATTAGAAAACAGATTGGTAGTCTCCCTAGTCAGAAAAGTATGTGACTTTCTCCAACACTACAGATGAAGGAAAAAATAATTAGTGAGAGTGATCCAGAGTCAAAGTTTAGAAAGGGATGAGCAGTATTAAGATAAGGGGGCAAGAAATCAAGGGTAGAATATAGTTGTTGTTGAGTCATTTTTTCAGTCATGTCCAATTCTTTGTGACCCCTTCTGGAGGATTTCTTGGCAAAGATACTGGGATGGTTTGCCATTTCCTTTTCTAACTCATTTTACTGCTGAAGAAACTGAAGTAAACAGGATTAAGTGACTTTTCCAAGGTCATGTAGCTCATAACTATATGAGGCCAGATTTGAATTCAGATCTTCCTGACTCCAGGTTTAACGCTCTATCCTAGGCCTACACAACATATGGCCCATGGGCTGCTTGCAGCCCACCAAAGGATTTTGGGTGGCCCATGAAAATGTAGAGGATATACAAGAAGGTAAAAATGTAATGAGTGCTTTTGTCATGGCCCACTTAATCCATCTTCCAGTAGTCACTATCATGCCCATTGTGTAACTTGGAGGGTGGATGGCCACTGCATACTCTCTCCTGCTTGTCACATGACCCACAGCAACCAACTATCATCAGTCTGTGTCTAGTCTGGGAGGAGCAAGAGTTATATCTTTTTACCTTCCATTGTTATTGGCAGTGAACAGGGGCAAAATGAGTGCTGCCACACGCCAATGCAACTGATGCTGCTATACAATGAGCAGCAACAACATGAGGGCTTCTTAGCCCCTCCTTTGCTGTGTGGCTGCCCTCCAAGTTACATGATGGGTCAGGGACTCAGGTCAGTGTTTCTTTATATGTGAGCAGTTGCTGGGGAGACTTTTTGGTTCTAACATTAAAGTTTTTGGGGTGACTTTCTAAAATGTGTGATGAAAAGAAAAGGAAGATCAAATCAGAACATAGAGTGTTTAATCTGGAGTGGACAAATACTTGTTTACTTACATAAGAGAGAAAATATTGTGTCTTGTTTGCCAAGAAATAATAGCCATTCTGAGGGAATACAATCTTCATTGCCATTTTGAATCAAAACATACTGACTTAAGCAAATTGGACACCAATGAAAAAGAAAAGAAAACATCCAAATTGTTGAAAAATCTCAGTGGGGAACAATGGTTTTTCAAAAAAGTAAACTCAGAAAATGAGGTGGCTACTAAGGTTAGTATTTAGTTTTCTAAATAAATAGATTTCAAACATTATGCTGGAGTACGATAACTTGATTGCTGACAAGAAGTGTAATTCATCCCATTAACTAAATGCAAACAGTTAAGAAAACCTGAAAAATGTATTAAAATAAAACTTGTACGGCTTATCAAAGTAATTTTTAACATTAATGTGATTTCGTGATGAATAAAAACCTTAAGTAATAAGTGTAATTAATTCATATTAATTGAAATTTCCCTTCTTAAACATATGGTTTATTTGCAAAATAGTTTAATGATTAATTATACCTTTATTTGGAAAGTGAGCTGCTAAAAACCTATCTATGGCCTGAAGTGTGTGTGTGTGCATGTATCTAGTCTTATTCTGATTTATAGTTCACCACATTTTACAGATTATCTAAGGTATTATGGTCAAATCCAGTCATCATATTTTAACTAGATAAACTAGATAAATCCAGTGGAGGATGACCAGTAGAGCCTCAAAATCATGCCATATGAACCAAACAACTTTTACAACTCTGAGGTTTGAAACTGATGGATTGGATTTTGTTGTACATATTCTATTTTTCAAGTAGGTTAACACATATTTAATAACTTATTTTTATGATTAAAGCTCTGTTATATTATGTCACATGACCACATTATTTCCATTTGTGTCCAAAAATCTAGTTAATAAAGGTATATATATTTGTTTCCATTTCTAAAATTGCTTGCTGAGCTAGGGTGGTGCCTGGTGTTTATGAGCCATGGAACCTGTGGCTTGGAGTTGTATTAAAGGAAAGACATTGACCAGTCTACTACTCTTAGATGTATTTGCTTGTTTTGAGTATTTATTTTGATGTAGCTATACATGAAAACATTTCCTATCACTATAGTTACTCTCTTCCTTTGAGGAGTAATTTCAAATGCAATTGTCACCTCACTTATGCAACCCAGTTCACACCCACAGAATCTTCTTTTGTAACAAATGTAATTAAGGCTACCCAATCTAGAAACTTTATTTTACATTGTATAGAACATTCTCTCATCTCTCTGAGGGGAGGACGATGTTTCGTTATCTCTTCTCTACAACCTCAACTTTTTTTGTTCTACATTACATAGTTTAACTTCCTTTTAGCAAAAGTTTCATCAACATTGTTCTATTTATTGCATATATTGTTCTTTTAGTTTTTATTTTCTTCTGCATCAATTCATATAAATTTTCCATTTCCCTCAGTATTTCTCATAATAACATTTTCTTACTATATAATAATATTTCATTATATTCAGATATCATATTTTTAGTCCTTCAATATGGATGGGAAACCACTTTATTTCTCTCAACATAAGTTAATAATATCCACACAAAATAGTGTTGACATTAATATTTTATAAGTACAAATTTTTACATTAAAATTTTGTTTCTATCTTTGATTTCCTTGAGGTTCGATAGTGAGATTTCTAGATCAAAAGGTTTAAATGGTTTAGTTTTTTTTCACATAGTTCAAAATTGAAATCCAGAATAGTGGATTCTTTCACAGCTTCACCAATAGTGCATTACCTTATAAAGTTGAAATCTGGATATTTGATTGGCATTATAAAAGATAAAATAGTCAATTAATACTGATGGCATAAAAGTAAATACTTTCCCACAGCATAAAAAAAATACAAAATTAGAGGAGAAACACTAGACTGGGAAATTTCTTTACATAAAAATCTCTGCTTAAAGTGTGATATTAAAAATATGAGTATGAACATGAATGTATCACACCAAGAGGCATTCATAACAGCCAGATAAATGTTGACAAATTATGATTCCTGCCTCCCCCCCCAAAAAAAAAGCACTAGGAAATTATAAATAACCATAGGAACAATCAGTCAATTTACTAATGGTAAAAGAAATATAAGATCAAACAAATAAGATGCCTATGGAAGTAAATAAAAATGAAAAAAAATGAAAATAGTCAATGTTGGAGGTGCTATGAAAGACATGCAGATTGATGAATTATTGGTAAAGTTGTAAATGGGTAAGATTTTTGGACTTCAAATGGAGAACAGTTGCCAATGGTAATGATAGGGAAATAAGGCCAAGATTACTTTCCCAAACCAGAGGTTCACAGTAGTTCTGGCCTCTATTTTCAATAGGGAAAACATAGATGCTTAAGATTAACTGTTGAACTCAGTTCTGGCTCAGCAGACAATTAAAAGGAGTTTATTGACCACAATAAACTTGATAGGAAACTGGTTATGGTATACTTATAAGTGTTCTGAAATTGAAGGCCAGGCATTCTATTATGCCTTCCAGAAAGTGACTTATAAAAGTTGAAATGAGGACAGGGAAATAGGGTTCTATTTATTTGGGCATACACTATGTGTTCTACCTGATGCCAAGACACAAGGAAGACTAGTGAGTCTGTTTTATGGTTGTTATTTGTCCTTGTTTCTGGAAGTTGACCAATGGAATCAGAAAGGTAATACCTTGGCTTGCAAGTGAATTGGATTTAAGTGAGGCAGGGTTATGCAAACCCAAGAGCCTCACTCTCTCCTCCAGAGCCACCTGGGTCCAGTGGCAGGATACAGATCAGAATGAATAGAGATAGCTCCAGACTCAATGGGAGACCTTGGCCTTTTTAAGTGGCTTCCGTGGTGAGGAGCTAGTGAAGCCTCAAGGAGTGGACTATATGATCCAGCCCATCAGTGAACAACCTGGCAACTGAGACAATTTGTCCAGCAAGCAAGGGAATAATTTGTACATTAACTGTGATGCAAATTAGCTGTTTGAAGGAGTGGTTAGAGCAGCACTTAAAATTGCCACACTTTTTTTAAGTGGGTGGATTCAAAGAGAAAAGGAAAAAATATTGTCCCTGACAGTGTGTGTGGATGGGAGGGATGAAACAGGGAGAGAGACAACAGGTACTTAAACAAGATGCAAACAAATTTGGGAGAAGTTACTAGCAGCTAGGGGAACCAGGAAAGGAATCTTGCTGAAAACTTTGCTTAAACTCTTTCTAAAAAGAATCCCAAAATCCTAGTAGATGGAGATTAGAGAATAGAGAATTCTTCCCATGGGAGACAACCACTGTAAAGGCACGGAGATGGGATCACTGATTCTAAGTTAGCCAGTATGGCTGGTAGAGAGTAATGTGTGAGAAGCCTTGAAAGATAGGAAGAGGTCTGGTTATGAAAGGCTTTAAATGACAAAAAGAAGAGTTAATATGTGATTCTAGAGATAATAGAGAGCCACCACATTTGAGAGAGGAGTGGTGGGGGAGAGTGAGACAGAAACAGACAAAGACAGAGACAAAGAGAGAGATAATTCAGAGAGACAGAGAGAGATTGAGAACTTGCCTATGTTGAGGAAAAGGGCCATGGTGGCATAGTGGGCTTGAACTCTGGCAGCTGTGTGGACATTAGATTGGAGTAGAGAAAGATCTGAAGCAGATCAACTAGGAAGCTATTGCAAAAATCCACATTAGAGGTGATTAGGGCTTGAATTAGAGTGGTAGCTTTGTGGGTAGAGAGAAGGGATATATGACAGAGATGTGGTAGAGACTGAAATGAGGAGATTTGACAGCTGATTAGATATGTGAAGTAAGCTAGGATGATGAGTGGAGTCTGACAGCAAGGTTGCAAATCTTAAACTGGAAAGATGGTGGTAATATCCAACAGTAATAGGGGAAGTGTGATTTGGTCTATTTTATGTTGCCAAGGAAGATTGACATGCCGTGAAACTGCTTTGAAAAATGATCTTAATCATTACCCTGTGACACTGCACTGTGGAGAGTTCAAAATCACTGACTCTGAATTTGACCCCACCTATCTAATGTGTAGGGGCACCTAGGTGGCATGGTAGATACAGCACTGGGGATGAAGTCAGAAAGATTCATCTTCATAAGTTCAAATCTGCTTTCAGACAGTTACTAGTTGGGTGACCCTAGTGTTTGCCTTATTTTCCTCATCTATAAATTAAGCTGGAGAAGGAAATGACAAACTACTATAGTATCTTTGCCAAGAAAACCCCCAAAAGTGTCACATACAGTTGGAAATGACTGAAAAATGACTGAAGAACAACGTCTGACTTTTTTTTTACTACATATTTCATTAGTGTTGATCAAATAAATAAAGAATAAAATAAGTTCTAGAAAACCCTATGCTCAAAATCTTGTGTAATTTAAAGGGCTAAACCAGGCTGACATCTGAAATTTTCTACTGGATTAATTACTCACCTCACTATAATGTCTTAGGTTTATGTGTATGTGTGAGATATATGCATATTCCATGAGACATTATCACTTATCAGGATTGAATGCTGCATAACAACCTGAGGGGAGTGGGGAAAATTGTAAAGAATAGATTCAGAAACTTAGAGCCTTCAGGGTATGACGAATATGTCTATGGAGAATTTGTAAACAGTGTTTAAGGGACAGTTCTAAAAAAATAGACTATGGAATTGAAAAATGAATGTTGAATGTATGCTTTCCAGTGAACAATGCATTATTCCCAAATGCTGAAAATGTTGAAAAATAATGAAATAATGAAAAATAATGAATTCAAAACTGTTAAGAATTAACTTAAGTAAATCTTAAAGTTATTTTAAATTAGTGTAAGAATGGAACGACCAATAAAATTTTTGTTGTTCAGTTGTATCTGATTCTTTGTGACCACATTTTGGCATTTTCTTGGCAAAGATACTGGAGTGGTTTGCCATTTCCTTTTATAGCTCATTTTTCAGATAAGGAAACTGAGTCAAAAAAGGTTCAATGACTTGTCCAGGGTCACACAGCTGGTAACTGAGACCAGATTTGAACTCAGATCTTCCTGACCCCAGGCCTGATGCTCTATCTATTGCACCACTTAGCTGCCAACCAATAACATACAAACTTACTACTCCAGGGCTATAGAGACTAATAAATTATCATGTCTTCCTGCTCCAATCCATTTCACATACAGCTACTAGAGTAATTTTGCTAATCACAGTTCTGATCATGACAATTTCCTATGCAAAAATCTATGGTTGCATGTGGTCTATGAATAATGTCCAAGGTTTTTACACTAATATTCAAAGTACTTTCTAGTGGGGTTCCAACTTGTCTTTTCAGATTTTTTCCACACCACTCTTACTTTACTCTCTCTTCTGGGAAAATTGGACTCTACATTATTTCCAAAATTTGTATACCTTTTTCTATCTCCATGTCCTTGATCATGAAACCCACAATTCCTCTTGAAATCTTTCAAGGTTCAGCTCAATACCACATCTTTTATGAATTATTTTTTATTTCTCAAATGTAAGCAATATTTTTTCTTAAATTTCCTATTGTATGTTGTAACTTTTCAATGGACTTATATTAAATTAGTATTATATCTATTTACATATATTTATCTCTTCAGTTTTAAGATATTTGGAAGCAGACATTAAGATTTATTCATTTTTATTTTCCCTAGCACCTATTACAATCTCCTGATACATAGTTGGTCCATAATACTTATCTGTTGCTGGGTTACCTAATATGGATGAAGAGACAGTCAGACAGCACTGCACTACCTTTCATGAGCTGAAGTCACTAAACTACATCCTAGAATACTAGAGCCCCATCACTCAAACTGGATCTCATAAATTTCTCTGCATACTTGCAAGTGTGGAGCTAGTTGTCATACTACTAAGAGATCATGCACACACAGTTAAGAGATTCCTTTTTCTACCTATGTTCTAATTGAGCCAAGAAAAGACAGCTACAGCTCAAAATGAAACAAGACCTCTTTGCCATGGTATTCAGAGGGCCAAAGTAGGCTTTTCGGATGTGAAACCACAGAATGAGTATGTTAGAGTTAAAAGAGGCCTCAGACATCATTTTATACAACCTGTACCTCAAAAAGAATGCTTCCTTTCCCTCTAATAGTTGGTAATTTAATTAAAGCTTTTCATTGGTGAGAAACTCATTATCTCTCAAAGCAGAACATTCTACTGCTGGACAGCTTAATTAAAAAAAAAAAAAGAGGACCTCCTCCCTCCATCCCTCCGCCTTTTACCAGGCCTTAATCTGTCTCAACCTATTTCTCCTCATTATACCCTTTGGGGCCAAGCAAATCAAGTAAAATCTTTCTCCCTCATAATAGCTCTTCAAAGACTTGGAAATTGTTGTCATGTCCAAGTAAAATCTTCTGTTCTCCAGATTAAATATCTTTAGGTTTTTACTGTTCATGTTAATAGTGGTGGTATTCTGCCCCAGAATAAGTCTTGTAGAGCAGTTT
Organism: Vombatus ursinus; assembly: GCF_900497805.2. Lineage (NCBI taxonomy): Eukaryota > Metazoa > Chordata > Mammalia > Diprotodontia > Vombatidae > Vombatus > Vombatus ursinus. Next base: position 7,619,264 of record NW_020954583.1, read on the forward strand.
TTAGACCTTTCACCATTCTGTATTCCTACTTCTGGATGTGCTGATGACTAGAATTGAACAGATTGTGACCTTATCAGGGATGAATGTATATCAAAACTATTACTTCCATCATAATGTATACTATGATTTTATTAATTTGTATGTGTGTATGTGTGTGTGCACTTCAGCATGTGTGTATCGCTAAACTTAAATGGGAAAATGATTGCATATTTATGGTCTCTAACCCCTGGTTTCTTTTGTAATCCTGTTTTTTTTTAATTTTATGCATTTAAAAAACATTTTAAGAGGAGTTTCTTAAGCTTCAACAGACTGTCAAAGGGATTCATGATGCAAAAAGGTTAATAATTTCTGCTTTAATGTGTTGCAGAACTTTCCCAGAAATCAGTCAAGCCCTCTAGCATACATTTTGTATGCTATATCTTCAGAAACAGTTGACCATCTCCAAATTTCTAATATTCCTTCTTTAACAACAATTTATGAGTTTGAAATGATGATATTTGTCAATTCTTTTAATACTCCAGGGTGTAATTAGTCTAAAGACTTTAATTCAGACAGGCTGAACTGATGTTATCTCCTTTCATATTGAGTTATTCGGCAACAGATACTTTTAAACAGTATTATGCTGCTTCTTTGCTTTGCTTGAGACAAATAGACTAGAGAATGAAGGAAATTGAAATGATAAAACCAAGAGCTTATTTTGAGGCCAGGAAATTGTCCAACTTCTAGTAAACTTTTTTTTTAAAGGAGAGGGAAACCACTAAGAACCAGAATAAAAAAAAAATTGAAAAGAGAGATCACAACAACACAAATTAATAAAGAATTTCATTAGAGAAATCTACATGCTGCTATGTTTTAATAAATTAGGGAATTTAAAGAGAACAAATTAAGGAGAATTTACAAAAATCCAATTTTCCTAAACTAACACAACAGGAAATCAGAAATGTAAATAGACCAAATCAGAAGAAATGAGAGAACTGAACAAACAATTACTCTTCAAAGAAAAAGCCCTTGCCAGTGGAGATCTTCAAACAGAGGCTAGTTGATTAATTGTTAAGGAACAAGATGACTTCTGAAGTCTCTTTTAACTTTAACATTCTGTGGTTGTGAGGTTTCACATTCCAAATGCTGACTTTGGCTCCCAGAATGCCATGGCATAAAGGATCCTGTTTCCTTTAAAGTTGTGTCTTTTCTTGGCTCAGAGTCCCACCTGAGAGCAAGGTAAGAAAAAAAATTCTTCGTTGTGCAATTAGCTGCACACTTGCAAGTATATTGAGAAATTAATGAGATATAATTTGATTAGTGTCTCTCTAGTACCCTAGGATGTGGTTTATGTGGGCCTAGTGACTGAAACTCATGGAGAACAAGTAAGCATTCCTAAAAATCAAGAAAGATAGAATATGATAGATATGCTTTTATGAAAGTTACGTTTTGATTCAAAAAAACCTGATAAATATTAAAATAAAGTAAAACTATTCGTCAATTTCATTGACGAATATAGATTAAAATAATAATGAGATATTAGTCAAGCAGAGTGGTGTTAGTAGATAGTGCCAGTCTTAGCCTCCAAAAGAACTGGATTTAAATCTTTATTGTCTCTACAATAAAATATAAACTATTATGGTATTTAACGATCTGGCCCAACCTAATTTTCTAACCTACTCTACCTCTTGCACTCCATGGTGCAACCAAATTCATACATAACATTCTATCTCTCTGCCTAGTAGAATCCCTCATTCCTTCAATATTCACTTCAAGAGCCATTTTCTGCATGCAACCTCTCCTGTTCATCCAGATTCTAGTCTTTTCTCTTCCAATGCTACCATGCATTTATTCTGTATAGACTTATATATGTGCATGTTGTTTTTTTGGTAAGATATAAGCACCTGAGGGTCAATAACTGTTTCATTTTTGTAATTTTATTTCTACCACTTAGCACAGTACCAAGTATAAAGTTGGTCTTGATAAATGCTGATGGACTTTTATGCCTGGCAATTGACTATTTTTTCTTCTGCTCTTTTCTTAGTTGCACAGGTGTGGGATTTGAAGGGGGTGGGGGTAAGGTGGTGATTTCCTGGTATCGTTAGTGCCACAGTCCTTAGAAATTGTCATGAAACCCACAATTCACTTTTTTTTTTTTATCTTGGCTCATCAGACAGTAACTAGCAATCCTTTTGTTTGGGCCAGGATTAAAGGTTAATGTGAAGTCAAGTGCAGGCACTTGGAAAAAAGATCCTGCCTGATCTGAAAAATAAGTCTGACTCTCAGGGATTGCAGTCCCTAGGAGAAGGGCATCCCAGAAAGCAGAGCATGGAGGATGTTTATCCCTCATCACAGTGAAGGCCAGTAGAGGAAATGAGACATAGGGATGTTGCTCCGGTTAGGAAGCATGACCCCCAAATGTTCAAAAGCTGGAACAGGGCTATAATACTCTCATGTTAAAGCTTTGACCTTTTACATAGTAATTTCCTCTCTATAGACTGAATCTATCATTCCAGGACCTGGTTAGTTAAATTTGGACTGATTATTCAACAAAATATTTAATAAAAAGTGGTGGATATTTTTTGCCATAAAAACTCATGAAACTATATAATAAACTATATGAAACTATGTAATAGGATTCAGAGCAGTTGAGTTATCCACAGTAATAGGAGAAGCCCAAACTGATTAAATAATAATAAAGTGTAAAAAGTAATATGGTTTATTAGCAATATATGAGAGTATAATCAACTCCAAATCAGATTCCAAATATCTTTTTTCTTGTCTATAAAATATTGTGATTTGGGGAACCATACCTTTTTCATTATTTTTGTATGTAGCTTCATAATTATTTTATTTATGTACTTTATCAACTGCCTGTTTTAAAATGATACACCCCCCAGTATAGTTTATGTAGCTAAACCTGCACTCTAAATGATATTACAATGCTCATTTCCATTTTTCAGGTTTGTTTGTTTGAAGAAAAAATAATATGTACAAAAGTTCCTTGTGCTTATATTCAAATGTAGTTCTATTAATACTCTACCATAAAAGTAAGGGGATTTAGATTCAATGGCCTTGTATTCAAATTCTGGCTTTGTTATTTATTTAGCAAATATGACTTAAGTCATTTCACTTCCTGGGCCTCAGTTTCCTCATTTTACAAATAAGGAGTTGGATTATATGATTTCTAAATGTCCATTCCAGTTCTAAATCAAGGCTTCCTTTAAAAAATCAACCAATCTAGTACTTATTAAGTTCCTACTATGTTCCTGCCAGTGGACTAGGCTCTGGGGATACAAGCACAAAGAATGAAACTATTTCTTCTCTGAATGAATTTATATTTTAATCAGCAAGAAAACAAATATATTAAACATAATTATAAAATTATTAGTATAAAACGTACAAAATAGTTAAATACAAGGTAGTTTGGGAAGAAGGGCACTAGCAATTATAGGGACCAGGAAAGGCTTCATGAAGAAGATTGTACCTGAGTTGCATTTAAAAGGAAAAGAGGTAAAAAGTGAGTACATTGTAGGCATGGTGAATGTTAAGTACAAAGGAATGGTGATATGCAATAGGCTAACTTGAGTCCTTAACAGAGAAGGTCAGTTTGCTGGATTGAGTGCAGAAGGGCAGTGATGATGAATGAAACTGAAAAGATAGGTTGGGGCTGGGTTGTGTAGGGATTCAAAGCCTAAACAGAAAAATTTTTTTATGATATTACATTTTCTTACATCATTTTTCTTTTAAGTACTTCTCTATTTCTTATGTCAACCAAAAGGCTCTCTCTCTTTCTTGCTCTGCCAGTCTACCTGTCTTTCTCTCTGTTTCTGTCTCTGTCTCTCTGTGTCTCTGGCTGTCTCTGTTTCTCTGTGATTCTGTCTGTCTGTCTCTCTGTGTTTTGTGTCTCTGTCTCTGTCTGTCTGTCTCTCTGTCTCTGTTTCTTTCTTTCTCTCTCTCTGTCTCTCTCTTTCTCCACCTCCCTCTCCCTTTCTCTCCTTCCAGACCAACTTAATTCCTTCCAGAAGTAAATAGTTAACAATCACCTCTCCCAACAAAAAAGAAAGAAAGAAAAGAAAATGTGTGACATACTTTTACATTTAATCTGAATTATTGACACTTCCTATTTTTGAATTCATATGCCCTTTTCATATTTTAATCAAAGATCTCCAAATGCAATTCTAGATAATTTTTATAAAGATTTTTTGAGGATGATAGCACCTCCATTTTTGGGAAGGTTATATTTATTTACTGGCTGTGTTTTTGACTCTTACACTTTGTAGCCATACTTCCTTCAGCCATCATCTCACCATAGCATTTCCCTCAATTCCATAGTCTTTTTACTTTGGATTTTCCTCTGTCCCTTTAGCCACCTTCCATCACTGATGAGTTCTTTCTGGAACCTCTATTTAGAGGAAGGGTCACCTATCCGGCATTCTTCACTTGGATCAGTTTCTGGCTCTCTGGTCTTTGCCACCATGCTATGAATGACTCCACCTCATTCCACCAACTTTCAGCTACTTTTTGGTGTGTTGTCCTCCCCCATTGGAAAGTAAGCTCTTTGAGGGAAGGTATTATATATTTTTTTTCTTGTTTGGCTTGCATTTGTATCTTTTAATTACTTAGTACAGTGTCTGGTACTTACTATGGCAAGAGTTTAATAAATGCTTCTTGGAACTTAATTTGACATGATTTGATGAGAACATAGGTATATAGTCTGGTAGTAATTGATCTCTCAATATTATTGTCTTTGATTTTTTTCATACTTTTACTATTTCCCTTTCTCACTTCCCCTTATAAAGTGATGCCTCATTGCTTTCAAGATTTTATCATCTCCAACAAGGGTATATATGGGTCTGGTTCATCTACTCTTCAGAAATTTATATTCCTTTCTTTAATGAAGAAACTTGTGTACTTCCCTTACTCCCTCACCCCCTGCTAATTCTAATTCAGACCAAGATCTATCTTCTTGTGTCTTCTCCTCCACTATATTATAAGCTCTTGATGGCAGATTTTTTCTTAATATTTATATCTGTAGTATCTATCATGGTGCTTGGCACATAGTAAGCACTTAATGTATTTTTTTTTTCATTTATTCTTATGTGTGCTTTGACTCAGAAAATCAAAATACAACCTTAAAGGAATTTCTCCAAAAAGGGCTCACTTGTGCATATTTTAGGATCAATAAAATTCTGATACATTTAACCATAGATACAATTCTATTTAATGTCTAAAGTTGTGACATGTAAGGTATCCAAAGTCATTAAACAATTTTAATATGTTTTGCATGAGGACCAAATGTAAGATAGATTTATTAAGATTACAAGATTCTTTGAATTCTCCCATTTTTGTGTTTTGCTATATAAATTTTAGTTATTGTTATTATTGTGTTGTTAGCCTGTATCTAAGCTGTAGTGCTTATTGCTAAGTAGTTTATGATTTAATAATTTTTATTTTTTTGCTCTATAAATATCTGAACAGAGAAATATAGAGATAGAAAGAGAAAGAAGTTTCCCTAATTACAAGTGTCTGTCAGAAAATTATTTTCCAAAAAGATAAGTAGGCATTTCTGAAACATTTCCTTACTTTAATTTAATTGTAAAAGATAGAATATAGAAGCTTGGAGAGAGAGAAAATTGAAGAATGCAAATTGTCAGCTCCTGGAAGGGAATTTCTGGAATACTTATGTGTATTTGTGAGTGCAAGCAAGTACATTAAGGGTACTTAATAAATATTAAACAATACAGATTCCCTTCTCATGAAATAATTGAATCACTAAATAAGACAGATGTCCTCTTGTGAAAGTAAGAATGTTCAGGAACAATCTTGTCCTAAGAATACCTTAAGGGCATCCTTGGCTTGCCTGAGTGAACATTGTCCCTCTTGAGAAAATTCTAGCAATTCCGTAGTCATTTTTGAAATGAACAAGAAAGAAAGCTTGTCATTCATTTTCAAATGGTTTAACCAGGGAAATCTTTATATAATTCTTACAATACAGGGTCCTTTACTTTATTAAGCTAGAAAAAACAATAGCAAAATTCATCTGGAAGAACAAAAGATCAAGAATATCAAGGGAATCAATGAAAAGAAACACAAGGGAAGGTGACCTAGTTGTACCAGATCTAAAACTGCATTATAGAGCAGCCAGCATAAAAACTATTTGGTAGTGGCTAAAAACTAGAGATCAGTGGAATAGGTTAGGTACACAGGACTTTGTAATAAATTACTATAGTATTCTACCTCTTAATAAATCCAAAGACTCCAACTTCTGGGATAAGAACTCACTTTTTGACAAAAACTACTGGGAAAACTGGAAAAATAGTATGGCAGAAACTAGTCACTGAACACCAAGATAAGGTCAAAATGGGTACATGATTTAGAAAAAAAGGGTGACAGATACCCTAAGCAAATTAAGAGAGGAAGGAATAGTTTAAATGTCAGATTTATGGAGAAAGGAAGAATGTATGACCAAATGAGAGATGGAGAATATTATGAAATGCAAAATGGATAAGTTTGATTACATTACATTAAAAAAAATATGCAGACAAAGCCAATGCAACCAAGATTGGAAGGAAAGCAGAAAAATGGGAAACAACTCTGATAACCTCATTTCTAAAATAAAGAACTAAGTTAAATTTATAAGAATACAAGTCATTCTTCAATTGATACATGGTCAAAGGATATGAACAGGCAGTTTTCAGAGAAAGAAATTAAAGCTATCTATAATCACATGAAAAAATGCTATAAATCATTATTGATTAGAGAAATGTGAATTAAAACAATGATAAGGTACCACTTCATACCTATCAGATTGGCTAACATGACAAAAAAGGGAAATGATAAATATTGGGGAAGATGTGGAAAATTAGAATACTAATGCATTGTTGGTGGAGTTGTGAAATGATCTAACCATTCTGTGGTCTGACTTTTTTTTTTTGCAGTTTGCTCATGTTCCAAGCCAATTACTTGAGTTTTAAACTCTTTGTTAAAGTAGGTATCTGCTTCCAGTGTGGAGAATGTACTCTCTCAAGCTTCGGAGGTTTTGTGTAACTGTTTTGAGAGATATTTCTAGGGACCTGGAAATTTTCTCTTCTTCCAAGGTTGTACAATCAAGGGTGAGGTGTTTACTCTTTTCCTGGTCTGTGCTCTGGTCTGTGAATGACCACAAGCACTTTTTTCTCCCTTTCAACTATTCATAGAATTCCCTCTCCACTGCCACAATAAGTTCCACCATGCCAGTGCTCTACCTTGCCCCAGGACCTCCACCCAGAACTATGACCTAGATCCAATCAGGGCAAAGTAAGAGATTGCTGCCTCAGCACTAGCAAAGAGATCCCTCCAATTCCCCTCTGATCAGCCACTCAATATTCCCTCAGTCTGTGGGCCTAGAGATCCAGAAGCAGCCACCACCCTAGGGCCACATGTTAACTGGGGCTGGGACTGATCTCCTCTCTCACCATGGTCCAGTAGACCTCTCCTACTTTGCCATTTGTCTTTGCCATTAGGGGTTTGAGAAGTCTGGAAACCACCACAGTTACCCATGATTCAGTCCCCTGAGGCCTGTGCCAGGATCACTGAGGCCTCATCTTTGCCTGTGTGCCAAGACTAAACTGTGCTCCTCTCCCAGCTTGGCACAATAGACCTTTCAAATCAACCATCTAAGTTGTCTTGGTCTGGAAATTTGTTTCACTCTCTCTTTTTGTGGGTTCTGCTGCTCTAGAACTTGTTTAGAGCCATTTTTACAGGTATTTGGAGGGGTTTGGGGGAGAGCTTAAGCAAGTCACTGCTTCTACTCCACCATCTTGGCTACACTCCAGACTTCATGCATTTTTGCTTGATCTAAACATTCTGGAGAACAATTTCAAAATGTGACCAAAGGGCAAACAAATTGTGCATACCCTTTGATCCAGGAATACCACTATTAGGTCTATATCTGAAAGAAATCATAAAAAAGGAAAAAAGACCCACATGCACAAATAATATTCAAAGTTGCTCTTTTTGTTGTCACAAAGAATTGAAAACTGATGGTGGGCTCATCAATTGGGGAATAGCTAAACAAATTATGGTATATGAATGTTATGGAATACCATTTTGCTATAAGAAATGATGAGCAGGCAGACTTCAGAAAAACCTGGAAAGACCTATATGAACTGATGCTGAGTGAAGTGAGCAGAATCAAAAGAACATTGTATATAGCAATAGCAACATTGTGCCATGACCAACTTTGATAGACTTGTCTATTCTCAGCAATGCAATGATGTAAGAAAATCCCAAAAGACTCATGATAGAAAATGCTATCTACATCCAGAGAAAGAACTATGGAGTTTGAATGCAGATCAAAGCATCTTATTTCCTCTTTTTCTTCTTTCTTGTGGTTTTTCTCTTTTTTTCTGATCCTTCCTTCACAACATGACTAATGAGAAAATGTTTAATATGATTACACATGTATAACCTATACCAAATTTCATGCCATCTTGAAGAGTGGGGTGATGTTGGAAGGAGGGAGAAAAAAATTTGTTACTCAAAATCTGATAAAATTGAATGTTGAAAACTATCTTTACATGTAATTGGAAAAAATAAAATACTATTAAAATACAGTGGTCTTCATGACAACACCATCTCACTGCATTTGCTAAGGATAAAATTAAATTCTTAGCCTAATTAATCTCAATATATATATATATATATATATATATATATATATATAATCCTAATAACTTAATGTAAATACTAAAACTATTAGGAGGGGAAAGTGATTTTCTGGGGGTCCTCAGTTGATAGAATGATACCATGATTTTTTTTTTATTTTCAACTGCAATTCATTGTCCATAAATTACATCACAAATAAGGAATTCTAAAGACACAGACAGGCACTTGACACAATAACACATGAGGTTGGATTTGTGTGTGTTGTAAAGATGAATAAAAGTGAGCAAAATTTCATTTAAATTTCGATTACATCTTACTATTACAAGATAACTTTCTCTCAAATTTTTTTTGTCTGTGAAATGATGAACCTCAAAATACCTTCCTGCACTTTTAATGGTAGTGGAAACCTTATGTCTTTTCTGACTTTTAATGTAGACTAATAATATTCTGCAGTATAGAATGTTGTCTCTTTATCTCTGTACATATATGTTCACCAGCACACATACATGACTAAAAATATCACATTTTTAACTGCTAATGCAACAACTTTTCACTTATTTGATATATCTGATATGTGTTAGCCAGAGTTTGAACAATTCATTATTCATAAAGAGCAGCATGGAATTATTTTCCCCATTGTGAGAGATAATCTACTCTTATGTTCACAATAGCTGCCTTAATTTTCAATATTTTCAGTGTAAGGCAATATGTCAAGTCCCATGTCTGACACCTATAGGTTGCATGGACCTCAACCTCTCAGAACTCTAGACAACTTTCTAAGACTTCAGAAAAGGTGGATAGAGAGAGGCTCCTTAGACCAATGGATAGAGAGAGGCTCCTTAGACCAATGAATTAATGAATAGATCTTTTATTTTATCTTTTTTTTGTTCAGAATAATTTTAGTATCTATTTTTTTTATTTTCAGATTTTAAATTGGAGGTGGAAAGATTTTTTGCACACTAACATTCATAAAAAAATCACTTAAGAATAAACAAAATCAATGTGTCTACCAAAGTATTTCACTCAAATTAAGAGAGTTTATAAGGTAGACAGTTGTATATACCTTGAGCTAGAATAAGATTTTTAGAATGAAGCTAATAATGACCTATTTGATGGCTTCTTTTCCAACCTATTTCTATGTCATCCAGGACTAGTATATTGCATTTATTATTTTCTTTATTTGTTTCAATTCTTCATATATGATGAATCATATTAAATTTTTCCTCATTTCCTTTAAATTTTAATTTCTATATCTTAGATTGCATTATCATTATGTCAATATCTGAGAAGTATCTAAAGTGAAAGTAAGCCTAGTATTTCAATCAATATCAACCGTTATCTTAGTTCCTATCTCAATTAAGGAGAATAGAAACAGGTTTATTTAACGTAATAAAATCTTTTCTATGGTGACAAGTAGTCTTCTTTACATGTTCTTTAATGACAAGATATTAATTCTACTAGACATTAAAACTTTTTGCTCACAAAATCACTTATTTTATACTTTCTGTTTTAAATCATTACAACTCACTAAAATTTGACTTTTTATCTGTAAATTTTCTTATCATTCATTTACTTATTAATTATTCACTTCATATTTATTAGTTCATTTATTAATTTGTTCATCTATTAAAAAATTCATTCACTCATGTCTTCATTCATTTAATAATTTATTTAGGACACTACATGAAACCTGGTTATTATACTGACATTTTCCTTGGATTATTCAGCTATTTGGTTGGACAAATTGACTTTATTGGTTTGGCATCAGTTAGACCCAGCTCCTGAAGAGTTGGATGTGATTGAACAACTGAACAACAACAAAGTACAGTCCAAGACTGATGATTTTTCTTTTTCTTTTTTTTTTTTTTCAGAAAGAGACATCTCCTCTTAAATAGTGAAGAGTTATGCTTAGGTAAATAAATATTTTTTCTTGACAGGTTCTCAACTTCACACATTGTGAATACTATTTTATTTTACATACTACTATATTTATCTTAATCAGATAAGTTACTAAGGAGTATTTTAAAATAATAATCTTTCAAAAAAGTGCTTGTCAATATCCTTACCAACAAAATTCTTCAAGGGTTAAACATATTAAAGAATATACATTTTAGAGAAGGCAAATTCTCCCAACATATCTCAGCGATTTGAGGAAAAAATTACTATGTGAACTGTCTTTGTAATTTTTAGTGGTACTGCATTTCAGTGAGGTTCACTGTAATCACAAAGGGAGAGCTTACTTTCTAGATTATCCATAAAAAAGTAATGATTTGTCTTTTGGTTTTAATAATTCCATTATCATGTTGAATGCTATTTCTAAAAATTCTACTATTGGAACTCTCTCAGAAGTATGTGGAGTAATCAGAGTGAGGGTGGATGGATACAATGTACGTAAGACATCTAGTATTACCTTTTGGTATGGAAAGAAAGAAATGATGTTCTAAAATATATTGAACTATTTTGAAGGGAAAGAGTTATCTATCCTAAATTGCACATATCCTTTCAGTATTTTTCCAATCCTCAAATTCAGATGATCATTTTTGGTGTTACTTTAAAATAAATCTGAGATAAAAAAATCACAATAATGTAACATATTTGCTTTACAGGAAGATATTATCAAGATAGATAATTGGTGTGTGTATACACACATACATATATATATGTGCATCTTATACTATATTATCTTCATATGCTAGAATTATATATTATATATTATATATATTTTATATTACATATTCTATTAATATATTGTATTATATATATTATATATATTATGTATTCGAAGAAATGCACAGGAGATCAATTACTCACTATGTGAATGAAGGTTCTGCAGATCCTGGATTTACCATTTTCCGTATAAGGGATCCCACTTGAAACTTAGAAAAGTAAAGACACTTTTAATTAATTTAAATGTTCTTATATTTTTAGGGAAAAAATAGAAACTATATCAAAGCCCATAGAATTTCGAACTGAAAATGATTTTAGAAATTGTGTGGTCATATTTAATATGGGTAGTTGAAAGAAGGATGGACAATAGACTTTTGGGTGCATGTAATTATCAGAAAATGCATCTGCCCATTTTTTTAAGAGTAATAAAGGCATTTTTATTTACTTTACTTTATTTCCATTACTTACTCTGAAATGCAAATTCTGGGATTCCTATATCAAATGTGACCTATTATTATTATGAATGGGTGGACAAATTTTATTTTAACAAATATATTAGCACAACTGTGAACTGCATGAGCAAAATTATGTAGAATAAGAGCAAAATAGATTTCATTTCTCTGTGGAGTTTCAGATATTCTGGAATTGCCTATTATGAAAAAAAAGGATAAATTCTGTAATTAGGCTAAGGGCTGCTTCTCTACTCCTACTTGCACACACACTCAAGGGACACATGATTTTTAATCAGAAGTGATAGGTAAAAGTAGGCATAGCTAGGGGCAAAATGCATTTAAATGTTGTGGTCATGCTGTTTGGAAGAAAAGGAAATCAGCTTTAAAAATGAAGCTGTTAATATAACAATATCTTCCAGTAGGGCTTCAACAGTTCCTCATGCTTTTAACTGCATTTATGGCTACAAATATAAATAAATCATGAACTTTAAAGATGTTCTATTTGGGGTTTTGAAATGAAAGGTGTAAGTAAAATGTAGGTCAGGGGAAAATACTTCTGCAATCTGTGATTGCAATAATGCTAAAGGAAAACAGTGTTGGCTCTTTTTCAAGATTGTACCTGCTAAATAAATTTCAATGACATGAATTATCTGCTCTTTTAATCGATAATGTAGTATATAGTATGGGTAAAAGAATTATGGTATAAATCATTTATGTAGTGCATGATGGGGTGATCAGGGGATAAATGAAATAGAAAATATTTTCTCTGATTAGATTATCTGTAACTTCACCCCTTTGTCTGTCCAAATTGATTAAAGGTTAGTCTAAAACCTGTTTATAGAAGAGATAAGACATCATCTTAAAGATAATTTAAGTAGGTTGACATTCAGTGTCACCAGCAAAAAGAAATTGGTTGGTGATGGAATTTTATAAGTTCATTCATTTTATTTAAAATATTTAATTGGAAAGAATTTTTAAACATTGGTTTGAGATGTGTAATATTACTTTGATGATGATTAGATGGTAAAGTCATCTAGGAATTTTTAATGTGACCTTCAAAAAAAATTCTTACTGATAAATTGAGGGGATTAGACTAGATCAGAACAGTGTCAAACACAAAGGCTCAGCTTAATATTGCTGAATATAGGACTGATCAATATTAAAATATAATTGAGAAATATTGAACATAATAAATATAACAAAAGATAGCTAATATTACATTTTAAACTAAAGTCAATATATGAACTACAGGGGTCCTTATGTACAGATTAGTGACACTTATTTCTCTTTGAGTTTTATACCACTGGCCTAGATGACTTCTCTTGTTCCCATCTAGCTCTAGATCATTATTCTATGTCACATGCCCATTTGTGATTACAGGGATAGCTACAGCTGCAATTTCAGCTGTTCTAAATCAGTTTGGGATGGGCCTGTTATGATAAGGAACAAATGAATAGAAGGTGAATTTGTAGTGATGAAATCATTCAAGGCAAGGCATGGAGTTCAAAACCTATTTGATTTAGAAGTAGCTTAACACATGTTTTAACAGTTTTTGAGTAGGTAAAGAGGTCTGGGGAACCTGGAGTGATGTGATTCTTTACTTTGAGGCTCTTAAGGGATGCAATGTCAGGCTATTAAACTTCTGTTTATATCATGCTTTGGTTGCCTATAGGTTGCAGTACAGTTCAGATGGATAAAACTCTAATTTCTCAGATAATGATCATAGGAGGAAACTTCAGTGCATGGGAATTTAAAAAGTTCATAGCATCATAGTGTCACGTATTTCCCTTTAAGGCAGCATTTCTTAAACTTTTTGTGTCATGAATCTCTCTGGCAGTCTGATGAAGCCAATTGACCTATTCTCAGAATGACATTTTTAAACATATAAAATAAAATCCATTGTATTACCAAAAAACAAAACAAAACAATTATATTGAAATGAAGATGTATTTTTCCTTGTCCAACTTCATGAAATCTAAGTTAAGAATCCTTGTTAAATGTTTGTTTCTGGAATAAGCTTACTTAGAGTTTGAAGGCAATGTGCTTTCTCTGAGAAACATTCCCTAAAGTAGTAATTCTCTGACAATTGACTCTACCATTTTGAATATTACAAATTGTAGTGAACTGAGGAGATATAGACATCAGACTTGTATGATTTCAGAAATTTTAAGGGGAAAGATGAAAATTTGACTACTAATCATAAACCAAGGTGGGGTTGCTCATATCAAGGATCAAAGTCTGAATGCAAAAGAAATAAGAGAAAGGAGAATGAAAATTGAATAAATGATTTCAGAATTTTATAAATTAGCTTTGATAAAGATGTTGGGAAGTTCCATTAAGCATAGCATCTCAGTGGAAGCTGAGAATTATAGAAATAACTCAGTAAATCAACAAAATAGAAACAACCCAGCAGATCAACTGATTTGATTGAGAACTTATGCCCACTGAGGTGATAGTCAAACATATTCTGGATCAAACAAATTAACAAAAAAATGTTCAATTAACACAGAAGCTATATTCACTAAGTAATTGTTATGAATACTTCCTGCAATAGAACGAGGACAAAATTTACAGAATTTTGTTACTTGAGCACATGGGTTTCTGTAAGTGTGTGTCCACTTATAAAGCACGAGAGGATAACCCTCACTCTAACAAAACCATTGTTTTTAGATGAAGGATCAAAATGGTGACCTAAATAAACACTTAAAATCATTGATTATGCCTAACATTTCTGGTTTTTAATGAAAGTCCTTGGAATGTTTCAACATGTCTATGAAAAGCATGCCAGAATGGAAAACCTGAAGATGTAGCAGTAATAATATCCCACAAAATTTAGAAACTCAATACATGTCTTTTACTCATAAAAGAGTTCCCTCATGTGGTATGTCTTCCATATTTCATGGATCCATACATATTTCCTACAAGCATGTTAGTGCTCAGAATTTCTTTCCCTCTAATTCATATTTTTCCAGTTTGGCAAATCCCCAATATCATCAATAATGGAGGATAGCCTAACTAATATAGAATGCTAAACAAGATGTCAGGAGTAGGTGAGAATGCCATTAAGATAATCTCCATAGTAGTATAGTTGGTCTTGAGACATACAGCTCACTAGCCTCTGAATGACTGCGTTGGAAGGTAGCATAATAGAGAAGAAAGAATGCTACACAAGAATCCAGGGGATCTAGATTCAAAATCCAGCTCTGCCATTCATTACTTCTCTGACTTTGTACAAGTCACCTAAACTTATACTCTAACATCCCTTCTAGCTCTAAATTTGTGATTCTGTGATTTTATGACAATGGAAACATTTCATAAATAGAATATCATAGTGCAGGAGACACACAAGGCATGGTGTATATGCACTGGTAGGATAGACAAAGGACCAGATGAACATTTTTGACATTTGTCCTCCAGAAACATCTGTTGATTCATGATCTTGGATATGACTAGTGAGTAGATCTGAATAGTCAGAATTTATGTTTTGAATCTAGTTAAATATATCAAGCACAAGGCTGATCCAGAAGCAATAAGTAACTTTAAACTGTATTAAATACCTGTATTATAGGGTGTAACATTTTAGAACCTCTGTTGTGAGAGCTTGCCAAGCTTTTTTCAGTGCTGCTCATGCACCTTTGTTGTCCAACTGCACTGAGCTCTCACCTGTAGTTCTAAGAAGTTGTAGCATGCACAGCAGCCACACTCCCAGGAAACCATCTGGGCAGGTAGGCTAAACCAGGTTGAGGATAAATGATGGGCATCTATTGGTGAGTTAAGGTAGTGTCTACCTCAAGCATGTGGAAATTTTCTCTGGAAGAATGGATGGATGAGAACAATTTGTTCCAAAGGCTGTGAAGGTAGCTGGAGCAGTGGCTGTGGGATACTTAGAGCTTGGTCAGACATCAAAGATGTCAAGTCCTCCACTACATTTCAGTCTGTTGCCAGTCATCCTGACTTTTGTCATGCCACTGGACTTCAATGACTCTAGAAGAGAGAGTGAGGCTGATGACTTTGTGCAACTCTGCCTCATTCAAATCCAATTCACACATGAGTGTGAATAAGGACATTGGTCCTCTTTGAAATATTAAATATTTACCATTTTCCAGGGACTATGCTAAATGCTGGGGATACAAATACAAGCAAGAAAGATAGTCCTTGTCCTCAAGGGGTTTATATTCTAACTTAAGAAGAGAAGATGTATAGGTGAGATAGAAATGGAATTGAGACAATGGATGTACATACTAGGGTGTCATGGCTAGGATGTAGTAAAGGGGTCTAGTTACATTAAAAAAAAAGGTGAAAGCTCACCTATCAAAACCAGCTTTTCAGGGATAGAATTCAAAATTCCAGAGAGAAGACGAGGATGATGGCCAAGATATCAATAATAATAAAATCTGTGTAGTATATTTATGTTGAAGATTTTTTAAAAGTCTCATAAAAACTCATTCTCATCTCTCTTCAGCCAGTGTTCTTCCCCTCTGCCTCTGATTAGTAATTAATTAATAAGAAGGGATCTCAGTTGTTCATGACAAAATTGATGGATTCTCAGTAGCAAAAATTCTATGTATTTTTTTTGTAAACAGACTATAATTATCAAATTGAAAATTATAAATATATAAAAATGAATATTCCTACTGACAAAAAAAAGAATAGAATGCAGACTGTTCCTGGTTCTAAGTAGTTAAAACTGTGGCTTTACAACAAATACATACAGTACACTTAAGGCATATCAATAGACAATATTGACAATGAGGAAAGATATTGCCTGCTGCTGTATTATCTTACATGGATTTTTCCAATCCTTATGTACCAGGAACCCATATTACTTCTTAATTTCTTGAATTTAAGTATTGACTCACATAAAATATGATTCTGATGAGTGATACTATAGTTACTGGAAACATAGACATTCAATTATAATAGATGAAGCTTATATATTCATGCTCTCAAAATAATATAATTTTAGTTGCAACTCATGAAAGAAGCATGCTATAAATGCATGAGAATGCATTTTATCACATGAAATAAAGGGAATGAAATAGAGGGAAATTTATTACTTATTCAGATGATGGGAATAATGATATTTGTGACTTCTGGGGATAATTTGATGACTTTAAAATAATAACAATAGTAATGATTAATGCAAATACTTAACTAAGCTCTGTTAGTCTTGGATTACAAAGAAAACCAACAAAACCCCAACATTATAAAGCAATTTTGATGGATGACTGATGCAGACTGGTTGGCAAGGTAGTAAGAATTATTGAAATCTGAGAAAATGACCATTATTAAAGAATTATACTTTATCACAGTTTTTAAAGTACTATCAAATATGGATCCTACAAGATTTATATTAATGAATATATACTATTCACTTGAAATTAGCTCATTATGTACAAATAGCTGTTATTATGGTATTTGAGCACAATTTGTTCTTTTTAAGGAGTTGAACAATCCCATTTCAATTTGTTTATTATTTCCTGGAAATTTAAATTTATATATATATATATATGTATATATAAAATTTTTCTCTCTAGAATACAATCCAACAAGATATAATTTATACCCTGACATATTCTTTCTCTAAACATTTCATGAGTCAACCCAAGTAATTTGAAATAACTCAAAAACATATTCAGATACTAAGAGAGCATGCAATACACCTAGGCCATGAAACCTATGAAAAGTGAAATAGGGAGGTATGCTGCCTCAGACTTGGAGGAAAGAGGATGCAAAATGTGATATTACCATGATTATAGTCTCAAGTAGGGAGAGAAATATGCTTATAATGAGTAAGGGGAAATAGTACCTATAAAACCCCTTAGAAGATCTATTTGTAGCCATGGATCACAAGAACCACAGTATGCAAAGGTTTCAGAAATGAAATTATCTGAAACAGTGTTTTTGAGCTATGAGACGTATGGTGAGGGAATCTGGATTCTGAAAACTGATTTCCCAGGAAGAAATAACAGCCATGATCTACTAGGCGTTGAGGGGGAAGGTAGGAAAAGAGTAAAGAAACACAGACAGATATGAGAAACATTGTGGTGGTAGAAAACAAGATTTGGTCACTCATTGGATATGTGAGGGGAAGGAAATGTTAGTGTCAAGAATAATGTAAGACTGCAGATATCTGTGAGAGGAAGGATGGTGATAGTGCCATCAACAAAGACAATTTCAGAAGATATATATATTTCAGGAAAAAGGTAATGAGTTTTGTTTTCAGTATATTGAGTATAAGATGCTTAAGGAAGATCAAAGTTGAAAGGTCCAAAGAGCAATTTGTTATACAGGATAGGGTTCAGAAGAGAGAAGAAGACTGGATATAGGAATGGATTCATTGGTGTGTTGTTAAATATTTAGTAATAGACTCTCTGAGGGAAAAAAATGTTAGCAATACATTTTTAAGTTTAATCTTCATTATTAATTTTTTCCATCACATTCTCATCTAAAAAATAAAACAAGTTAAAACTTGATTTGTATCATTCTTCAATTTATGAGGTATTAATGTATACACTGAAATTTTTAACAATATGCTCTCATAAACCAATAGTTCTGAATGCATAGTTTAGAATAGTTCTGAATGCATCCATGGGTCATCTGCATAGGAATGTTAATTACATTACTAGGAAATGAGAAAGTCATCAAGTGAGAGAAGAGAAGGGAGCTTCGGGGAACATTCTAAATTACGGTCTAGATATGTTATAATTCAGGAAAAAATTCTATGAAGGAATAAGTAAACAGGTTGATGGAGAACAAAGAAAAGGCAGTATCACAACTGCCCAGAAAAAAATAAACATTCAGGGTGAAAGAACGGTCAGATGCAATGTAAAGTTTGAGAAAGAAAGAACTGAAAAAAGTCCAGATTCAGAAATTTTTTAAAAAATGGTAAAATTAAAGAAAGTAAATTCAATTGAATGAAGACTCAATATAAAGGGTGAGAACTTGGGGAACTGGAAGTATGTTCATGTTCTCAATAAAACGAAGGAAATTTGGAAGGATAGATTTTCAGGGAAATATATATTTAACTATAACTCATCCATGCCTACTCATCTGGTGTTACTCTCATTTAAAAAGTGGTGTGTGTGAGTGCATGTGCATGTGTGTTTGTGTGTGTGTGTGTGTGTTTGTGTGTGTGTGTGTGTGTGCTTGAACATGATGATGGGTGTTACTCTCTGGTTACTGCCCTATAAAAGTTACATAGTAATCATGTTACATGGTAGCATAGTAACATAGTTACAGGGAGGCAACCAGTGTCCTGTTATTGGCCACTGAAAAGCTCTTATAGAAGCCAAGGAATGATATAGTAGACAGGGTATGAAGACACTCATAATAATAGGTAGGAAAATTTTTGACTGCAGGTGCTGTTGGTGTTTGGATTATGCCAAATTATAACAGGAGTCAGGAAAAAATAACTATGAACATGGAAGACATATGAGGATCAAAGATCTGAAAGGGTTGAAGGGGTTGGTGCAGTTGTGTTAGAGAGAAGACCATGATCAGGTGGAGGAAAGGGAAGAAGGAATATGAACCCATATTCCTTTCTTCTGATTGATTGATGACTTTTTTGTTCTTGTGATTGAATCATGACCACTGTGGAGTTATTCTAGAGTCTCCTTTTTGGAAATCTTTGTATTAAATATCAGTAACTGGTGCTATCTGTTGGGCATTTTTGAGATGAATTGTAGAGGATGAAGGCTGAAGAAAGAGAAAGAATATGAATTACATCTTGTTGCACTACATGCTAGAGAGGGAAATATAGGTGTTTTCCAAATTTGGGATCTCTGGTAGATGCACTCAAGATCTCTGATGGACATGAATCTTCTTCAGAGCAGACCTTCTCCTACCTCAGTCAGGTTTGTGAAAAGGACTAAATAAATGATTATTATCAGAATAGCCATAGACATGGGCTTCGAGAAAAAATGATGCTGCATAGAAAACTAGAAGAAATTCAGAGAGAATTTGGACAATTTCTAGGCACTCTCTTTGTTTTTTTATACTGTAAATAGATGACTCTATAGAGTCTTTCATCGGACAAGTGGCACATATCAGAATTTTATGTGAACTTTGACATGGGGTCTATTTGTTTCTCTTAGCCTCTAAAATAAATCTGTTCAATTTTGAAACCTTTTGAATGTATATGCTTGTAAAAGGAATTTGTGACTACATTCCTGGGGGAGGTATCAAATGCTAAAGATCTAGATTATCAGTAATAATTGGCTGTAGAAATTAGAAGTTTCTTGAAGTATATCACCAATTTTCTTGTCAATAGGAATCTTCTGACACAAATGGTCAAACTTTTAAGGAAGTCAGAGAGGAAGATGAATACTATGTGTGTGCGTGTGTGTGTGTGCATGTCACACACACACACATCTATCTATCTATCTATCTCTATGTAAAGGAAGAAAAAAGAGAAAATGCAATGTTTGTGACTAAACCATTCTAAATCTGCAAGATTCTCTTATATAGCAAGAGACAAAACATTTCAGAGTCAGGAAAGAAGTGGGTTATGGAAAATTTTAGGAGGGGAGTTCTAAAAAGAAAAAGACAAATCTGTGAAACTGAGGAAGGAGAGGAAGTGGATAAAAGAAGAGTTTAGGAATCCCACTGTGAAAATACTAGTAAGATTACTAAGAATTTAAAAGAAAGAACAAAACAAAATTGAAAGAACCTTCAGAAAATTAATAGGGCAGAATATTGCTGTGCTTTAATACTTAAATGAATCTGTGAACTCCCTGATGTGGATACTCCTTCATACAATGCAAATTACAACCCACTGATACCTTCTTACCTGGTGTTCTTCTTCTTTTCCAAACTTTTGCAAAGAAGATGCATTCTCTCACCTGGAGGCTTTACTCTGAACATTCCAAGGTTATCAGTTTAGCACTCAGACTCAGACTGACTTTTTAAAAAAATCTCTTAATATTGTTATATGACTAGCTCATCTCTAACATATGTATCAAATGACTAGGTCAGTACTATATTCTTTTTAGAAGATGGATGATTTGAAGCAGGGGGTGAGAAAAGATAAATTTCAATAAAATTGGGACAAAAGTAATTATTTAATTAAATGCATAAATTGTCTTATTCTACATTGATAAGACAAAATACCTCCTAACGATAGAAAGAAAACACACATGCACACACAGAGACACAGAGACGCACACAAACACACACAAAAACCAAACAAACAAAAACCACAAATGCTTCCCCATTTTTAAACATATTTTAATCTATTTGAGTTATCAGCAATTCTGTATCAATGTGTATGGAAGAAGTTTTCAAATCTTAACCATTTGTTTGGCCTATTATGTAGAAAATTATAATTTAATTAACACTTACCAAAATAAAGGTTAAATCTTTGCTCACTCACATTTTTATGACTTTTATGGAAAATGTTAATAAATATAGGTTTGGGGAGAGGTATATTTTAATTATTTGTATTGGCATCTTTTTTTTTACTGTTAGTTGCATTATCAACTTGAGTAATTGACTATGAAATATTCAAATGAATCTTTTAAGCAAAATTGGCACTGTATCTGCTGAAACAGATTTTGCCACTAATTGTATAGTGACTTTTTACTTGAACTATCTGTGTCTAACTGCATTATTTTTAAGAAGTGTTATATATGGCATTCCTTTGTGCTGACGGGGGGGGGAAGAAAATAGAATAATTTAAGAACATTTTATCAACAAAGTACATGACTACAGTTTAATATTAAATATAAATAATGCTTCTTTTTACATAAATGTTTTCAGAACTCAATGTGAGTTTTAGAATCCTATTTCTCAAGTTGCGTTAGGAAATAATTACTGCACTCCTTCTAGAAATTAAAAAAAAAAACTTGAGAGTAGGTGTTCATTGATTGGAGAATGGCTGAAAACACAGTTATATAATTGTAATAGATTATTATTATAGAGTATGAAATGACTGAGCAATTTGGAGAAACATAAGAAGTTTTGTACGTAACAAAAGAAGTATGAACAAAGCAACAATATATCTGACCAAAGCAACATAAAAGAAAAGACCCATAGCAGTAAGCTAAACTCAATTTTTGAATAACTAATGAAGGTTGCAGAAAATTGTAAATGAAGGATATCTCCTTTATAGAGACTAGGGGCTATTATAGCAGATGTATTTGTGGTTAGATAAATTAATCACTGTTTAGTAGTTAGTAAATTTGGCTTAGTTTTGGGAAGAGTGATGTAAGAAGTTATAGCAGATTCTAGTTCCCCTAAGAAACTACCCAGAAAAGAAAAATAAATAAAGAGTTGGGGATGTCAAGTGAAACTACAATCAATAAACCAAAATGGAAACATCATTAAGATCCTCCATCCAAACCAGATCTGTATGAGAGAGCCAGAAACCTATTGGCACTTTTATTTTAGGTCCTCTAAAAAGTTTGAAGCTAGACCACTTGGAGATCAATGAGATTTAGCTAGTGGTTCAAGCATGGTCCCAATTCTAGATTCAATTTCCTGTCCTACATCACAGTTGAAGACAAGGGCAAGAAGGGAATCTGAGAACCAGCCACCCATCTAGAGCTAATGCAGGGCAGTAATGGAGGTATACCAACTTTAGCAAGGACAAGACAGTAGCCTAGCCACCCTTGCAACAGTGTGAAAGAAAGAAGAACCTGGTATGGCATAAAGTCCCAATCTAAGACCAGAGATGTGAGTAAACAGAAGAAAATCCCTTAAATAATGAATGCTAGGAATCAAGAGAAACTGATGAATGGATTTGGATGGAAATATATGGAAGAAATGAAGCAAGAAGTTTAAAAAAAAATTAAAATTAAAGTTCACCAGAAAAAAAAATTAAGAAAATAGTCAGCTTTCTAATGGTCCCATTCATTCCAGGGCTTCCATCTTTGTGAATTTGGCCAACATCTCCATAACTTGGACTCAGTCTGATTAAAAGGGACAACCCCTTTTTCTATGCAATGAAAACACTCAAAGAATTCCAAGGACAGATCCCAAAAGGATAAAATGGTATTGGATTTGTAATTGCATAGTATGCATGTAGCCTGACTAATCAGTTGCCCATGCAACATTGTGCTCATCACCTTCAAAACCAGGTTGGTGAGTTTTCTCTGGGAGAAGGTAATGAGAATCCAATTCTTGGTTCCCTCTAATTACATTGCCTTCTTTACTTTATCCAGTAGTTCACAGGGAAACTACTGTACATCTTGCTAGTCATAGCCCCAAAAGGTAGCAATCAGGCTCCACAAATAATGGAGCATGGCAAATGTGTCCACTTCCTAGAGCACATAAGACAGTGTGTAATTTATGTCAGAGAGAAATGTACATAGAACATGTCTTCTTCATTTGCATTAGTTCTAAACTCTTATTTATGAAGGATCCACAGTTACACACAGTGGATGAACCCTGCCTACTGCATGGTTCAGTTATGTCATTTCTCACTGATTCACTGTCAGCAGATCAATTTGCTAATTTACCTGACATTTGAGCCTTCCCATTGCCTGTTTTGGCAAGTAATTCTTCTGTTTCCCAGAGAAGGGCCAAAAAACATTCTCTGAATCTTTAGAGGTGATTGAGCATTTGAAGGATAGATTTCATGGAACAGGTATTATCCAGGTTCCACAGACCAGTCATAGAAGGAGTCACTATTGACTTATGGCAGATGGGGGAAAAAAGCTTGAATTTTCTGCTTTGCATTCCTTTGATTTGAGTTAGGGACATTGTTGCTATTTCTCTGAACTTCCTAGAAATTAAATTCTCTTGGTGAATATGAGACAGCAGACTTTTGCTTTTTTGGGGGAGGGTATTCATCTCCTGCCTTCACTGACTTGCAGTATCCTTCCTCTCCTTTAACTCCTCAATTTACTTTCTTTACTTCAGTTTCAGTTGGCCTCTAGTGTCCTTTTCAAACCGGATCTTCAGTACATTAGCCAGTAGACACTGGCACCAATGCAACAAAGCAGTCAACATTTGGGGATGTCCCTGAGGAGCCTGCTAAGATTGGAACACCTCCTCTCCTGAAGCCATTGACTGAAGCATCCTACCACTTCTCACAGACTGATCCTGCTTCTAGTTCCTAATTGCTAAGATAGTACTTCTGACAATTTCAGATCCCCTTCAGGGTTATCATTAAAAACATGGTCTTCACAGAAGAAACAGAACATACAAAGATCATTGATTTCCATAGTAAATATGTATGTAAATATGTATCTGGTTTCTTTGAAGTGTTTAGATACATGTTCCACAGAGTACCATCCACAGGCCACATGAGAGCACTCCAACACACCCAAACAGATTTTTGGTTGTTACTGCATCCAGAAGTACCACTTCTGAGGATTCAAGATACAATGGTCCTGAGTGAGTCATAATATCTCCATATGCATCTATTCATGTCTTACAGAAGTCTCAACTCCTTTTGTTGAATTATATTTGATATAGTCTTCTTTGTAACCCAGAACCTGGGCCTGGTAAATCCCCATTTTAGCCAATAGTATCTAGCAGGTCTTCAGAAATCTAATTGGTCCTGCAATTTTTATTCCATGAAGCACAGCACAGCTTCACAAATCCATCTTGATTTTCTTCCATATTATTTATATTCATTTATTTTTTTAGATTTCTTTTAATCTACAACATATAACTTAGGATCTCAGAGTATTCCTAGAGAACAGCTGGGATAGGTGCAGCCACTATGCCAGATAACTGGCAGAAGTCATAGAATTTTGCAATGGTAGAACCACACACTGATGTTGGCTTCCTCTGGTGGAGGCCTCTGTTTGGTAGGTCTCACAGAATGTCCCCTGCTTCTCTGCTCCTGACAGTTCCAACTTTCTGGTCAGGAACTTCATGGTCTGGTGGACATTCTTACCCTCAGCCACAGAATTCTGGTACCCACAAGTGACCCCTATGTTGTCAGGCCAGAGAGAGTGTGTTTTCAAGGAATCTAATACAGTAGCCTTGCCTCTCCTTCTACTCTGCCCATAGGAAGTCCCACCTTCAGGCCCCAGTGGATGGTGTTTGGAAGAAGAGTTGGGGAGCTATTTCAAGAAATCTTAAAACCACACAGGTTAATTAGATCTAGAGGGAAAAATGAAAATTTAAATATGCCCCTACTTGCTTCTTGAAGGAATCCGTGAATTGAAAATATCCAGGAACATCACAGCCAAAATTTGTAAAGAAAAAAGAAGAAAAAAAACTACGGCAATGAGTCAGAAAGAAAGAGCTCATGTGCCAGGGGACTGCATTCAGGATCACAGAAACCAGTGGTTCCTTTTCTATAAAGAAAAGAACTAATGGGAAAATATACCTAAAACACAAGACAAACAAGTCTTAATAAAATCTCTTTTAAAACTGAATATGATTTTACTGGGGAAAACGGATCTCTAGTCTCATTACCAATATACATAAATTGTCTCAAAAGCCTTATTGCTGTTTTAAGCTTTAATATTAACTGATTGATTTTTTTACACAAAATGGTGGAGAAGAGACAACAGCTTAGCAGAACTCTCCCAACATTGTCTCCAAAGAACTTTAAAATAACATCTCAAGTGGAATTCTGGGGTGGCAGAGACAATAAAAGGTTGGGGTGAGACATTATTCCAGCCCAAAACAATTTAGAATGTTGGCAAGAGAAGTCTATGACATGGATTGGGGGCCAGCCTGGAGCACATTTGTAAGTAGAAATTTGGGGCAACTAGTCAGAAAGAGATCACAGAGGACCCTCTGCTGTCACTGGGCATAGAATCCTCTTGCCTCACCCATACACAGTTCATGGTCTCAGTTCTGGGTCACAGTTCTCTGGTGAAGAGAAGCACTAGCACTTGTGGAGAGCAGAGGCCTTGGTCACAGTTCCAAGGCAGATAAGAGTTCTTGTGATCAGTTAAAAGGGATCAGGTACCTTGGTCTCAGTTCCAAGTCAGAACATAACACTAGCACTTGAGGGCAAAGGAAATAGGGGACTTGGTCATAGAAGACCTGGTAATAGAAACCTAAATTGCCAACAGGGAAGTAGGATGGGAAGTGGATAAGAGAGATGTGAATATAAAAGAGAGGGCACATGAAAGAAGGCAGGGGTCAGAGGCAAAACAGTCCTTAGAGGAGGAATACGATAAAAAGAAATAGAGATGGATAAACAGGAGAAAACAGGATGGAGAGAAATGCACAGTGAGTAATCTTAACTGTGAATGTGAATGGGAGGAATTTTCCAACAAAAAGGAAAGGATAGCAAACTGAATTGGAAACAAGAATACAATAATTATACTCTTTACAAGAAACACGCTTCAAGCAGAAAGATATACACAGAGTTAAAATAAGGGATTAAAGTAGAATCTATTATGTTTCAGATGAAGTAAAAAAGACAGGAATAGTGATCGTGAACTCAGACAAAGCAAATGGAAAAATAGACCTAATTAAAGGAGAAAAAGTAGGGAAACTTCCTTTTGATAAAAAGCAGCATAGACAGAAAAGTCATACCAAACTAAACATATATGCACCAAATGGGATGGAATTTAAATTCTTTTTAAAATATTTTTATTAATTTACTTTAACCACTAAAAGTTACATACACAATAATAAAAGAAAAAGAAACATTATAAACTTAAAATACTAAAATAAATACAAAAATAGGGAAAAAAAGCATTGTCATGTGCACAGCATAACATAAGAGGAGATTCGAAATATACAGCAATAAATTTCCATTTCAAGAAAGCCTATGTAATAAATACTGAACATTGTGTTCCAAGCTTTTCAGCTCCTTTGCTTCCTTGTAAGTTTTCTTTTGTTCTTTGCTAAGTGCTCTTTTGCTTTGCTCTTTTCTTTCTCCCTTCCTTCACCCCCGCCCCCAGAAGGCTACAATTGAGCATGAATATATTTGTATGAGGATAGATAGATACACATGCATATATATATATATATACATATATATGTATATATATATACACACACATACATACATATATATGTATATATACACACACATGCATACATATATATGTATATATACACACACATGCATACATATATATGTATATATACACACACATACACACACATACAAATACATGCGTATGCTTGTATACACTACATATACTTGGATATCTGTAATCATACTAATATATAAATATGTACATATATAAGCATCTATTTAAGACTGTGCTATACTTGTTTGTCCTTTTCTCTGAGGGTAGATAACATCTTCCTTCATAGGTTCAAGTCTTTCCATACTTTTTTAAGTCCACCAGCTCATTGTTTCCTATACCACATCAATATTGCAGTCTTATACTATCTAGTTATTTTAAATAGTCTAAAACAATATTGATTAAAATGACTCACATATAATGTAATTTCCCTATTTTTTCCTTTTGGTTTAATCTATTTTAGCTTTAACTTTGTATGAGATCATGATTACTACCTTTGCTTTTTTCCCCTTATATGTTCTATTCTTGATCTTTATTTTATGTTGGTGTGCATCTCTTATTTCCTATCCCTCCTGACTCCTCTGCTTTACTTCTACCCACTAACTTGCCCTTCTGTTACTTAACCTAATCCCCCACCAAAGATCACTTCCTTACTCTTTCCCCACTACCCTAAAATCCCTCCCTTATCTCTCCCCATTCCCTGTCCCCTTAACCTTTTATTTCTTTCTAAATTTAGAAGAAATTTATGCATACACACATACGTATAGAGGCGTACATATGTATGTATGCATTGTTCCCTCTTAAAACCATTCCTGATGAGAGTACAGTTCTAGACCTATCAGTCCTGCCCCATCTAGTTCCTCTGTCTCAGTTCTACCTCTCCCACCTCATTTTTATAAGATAGTTACTCCTTTTACCTTTTTCCTAAATAGTGTACTTTTTAGTGTCAGATCATATTCTTCTCTACCCCAGTCTTTCTTTTGAACTACACAATTGTTAATAACAATCTTAGACATATGATTTTCATTTCTTTATAAAAAAAAAGTAGAGTTTGTCCTTTTTGAGTCATTTATAATTAATCTTTGATGTTTACCTTATATTTGTCTTGGATCTCATATGTCAAATTTTACATTGATTTCAGGTCTTTTTTGCAACAAAATCTAAAAGTCTGATAATTCATTGAGTTTTCATTTTTTTTTTATTCAGGATTATGCTTAACTTTGGGGGTATGATATGTTTGGCCACAGCCCCAGTCCTTTTGCATTTTAATGTATAGTTTTCTAAGACCTGCAATCTTTCTGTTCAGCTGCTAATAGGTTTCGTGTGATTCAAATTGTGGCTCAGCCATATTTGAATTGGTTTTTTTTTTCTTGTTGCTTGTAATATTTTCTTCTTGAGCTGGGGGTTTCAGAATCTATCTGTGATATTCCTGTAGGTTTTCCTTGTAGTATCTCTTTCAGGTGGTGATCAATGGGTTTTATTTCCCTATTTCTCCTTTCCCCTCTTGTTCTAATACTACAGGACAATTTTCTTTAATTATTTCTTGCTTTATTGTATCCAGATTTTTTTTCTGATTTTAGATTTCAGGTAGTCCAATTTTTCTTATGATTTTTCTTCTTGATCTGTGCTATAGATCAGTTCTTTTTCTTATGAGATAGTTCACATTCTTTTCTATTTTTTTTCATTCTTTATATTTTGTTTTGTTATTTTGGGTCTCTTATAACTTTGCTAGCTTCCTCTTGCCCAATTCTAACTTTCAAGGAGTAACTTTCTTCCTCAAGTTTCTGGGTCTCCTTTTCTAGTTGGTTGACTTTTTTTTCGTAATTTTTTGTTTTTGTTTTTGTTTTTTTTTCTTTTTTTTCCCACAATTTCTCTCATTTGATTTTTAAAGTCTTTTTAAAGTACTTCTATGAATTCTTTTTGAGCAGTTGATCATTTGGCATTACTCTTTGGGATAAAGGAGGGTTTTTGTTTTTTTTTTGTTTGTTTGTTTTTTTGGTTCAATATCCTTCTGCGAAGAAGAACCCCAGTCTTCTCTATTCCCATAATAGCTTTCTAGGATTAAGTTCTTTCTCTTTTGCCTGCTCTTTTTTTTATTATTTATTTCACCTTGAGTCCTGGGGTAAGGAGAATGGTGTCTCCGACCTCAGATCCTCTTTCAGTTCTCCCCTTAGACCTGGAACCAAAACAAAAAGCTATGCACTCTTGTAAAAGCCCACAACCAGCAGCATTCCCCTGCTCCACTGCTTTTGTACTCATTCAGGGCCCTGTCTTAGTAGCACAGCTTGGCCTGGCATCCCTTATCAGCAGAGTTTCCTTCCATCTTTGCCTGCTCAGAGACCAACTTGCCACAGTTGTACTACCAATGATGATAAAACCAAAGTAATTATTAGGAGTTATTTTGCCCAATTGTATTTCAGTAAAACTGATAATCTAAGTGAAATAGATAAATGTCAAGGGAAATATACACTGCCCAGATTAAGAGAAGAGGAAATGGAATACTTAAAGTATTCTATCATAGAAAAAGAAATTGAACAAGCCATCAATGAGATTCCTAGATACTACCAAGGAGACTAAAAGATCATATATTATAATCAATGGGATTTAAATAATAGCAATGCAGCCTGGTTCAATATTAGGAAATTTATCAGCATAATTAGGTGGATCAAAACAGAAACAATACAAATCATGTGATTATCTCAACAAATGGAAAGAAAGCTTTTGACAAAATAAAATACTCATTCCTCCAAAAGGCAATTTGGAACTCAAAATTAAAAGGAAAACAAAGTTAAAATAAATACATAATTTATTTTTAAAATAGTAGATTTATTTTAGCACAATTAAAATCAATGCAGCTAAAATTAGAAGGAAAGCAGAAAAATGGGGCAGGGGAGGAATTTGCAATAAGTATCTCTGATAAAGGCCTCATTCCTCAAATATAGAGAGAACTGAGTTAAATTTAAAAGAATATAAATAATTTCCAAATTGATCAATGGGATAAATTATGAAAGGAAATGAATAGGAGGATTCCAGATAAAGAAATCAAAGCTATCTATACTCCCATGAAAAAAATTCTGAAAGTCACTATTGATTAGTAAAATGCTAATTAAAACAACTCTGAGTTACCACATCACAGCTATCAGATTAGCTAATAT
The DNA here is from genome assembly GCF_900497805.2 of Vombatus ursinus. Classification (NCBI taxonomy): domain Eukaryota; kingdom Metazoa; phylum Chordata; class Mammalia; order Diprotodontia; family Vombatidae; genus Vombatus; species Vombatus ursinus. The sequence goes on from NW_020954583.1 coordinate 7,649,060, forward strand.
TAAAAAAAAAAGAAAATGATAAACATTGGAGGGAGTGTAGGAAAATTGGGGCACTAAAACACAGTCAGTGGAGTCATAAACTGATCCAACCATTTTGTAGAACATTTTGGAACTATGTACAAAGGATTATAAAACTATATATAGCCTTTGATCTGGCTATACCATTGCTACGTGTATATCCCAAAGAGACTAATAAAGGGGGGAAGGACCTACTTGTAAAAAATATTTATAATAACTCTTTTTGCTGTGGCAAAGACTTGGGAATTGAGTTGATGCCCATCAATTGGGTAATAGCTGAACAAGTTGTGGTAAATGATTGTGATGGAATATTTTTGTGCTTTAAGAAATGACAAGCACAAGTGGAGACAAGATGGTGGAGAGAAGCAAGAAGCTGCCTGAACTCTCCTGTGATTCCCTCTGAAACAATGTTAAGTCAAGCTTCTAAATGGGTTCTGGAGTGAATGGACACACAAAAATGGAGTAAAACAATTTTTCAGCTTAAGATAACTTAGAAGGACTTCAGGAAAGGTCTGTCTCACTTGGATCCAGAGGGGAGTGTAACAAAGTGCAGACAGTGTCCAGGCAAGCAAGCCAGAGGCTTTTAGCCACAGTACAGATCACCAACTGAAACCTATTGGTCCTGGCTCAGCAGGCCAGCAATGAGGACTACAGCCTCAACAAAAGGCAAATTGTGGGCCCCAGAAATCCGGCACAATAGGCATGATGACAAAAATGAGTAAGAAACAGAAAAGAGCCATGACCATAGAAAGCTACATTGGTGACAGGGTAGATCAAAACATGAATTCAGAAGAGGACTACAATGTCAAAGTGCCTATATGTGAAGCCTCAAAGAGGAATATGAATTTATATGAAGCCCAAAAATGTCCCTTGGAAGAGTTAAAAAAAAAGAATTTTAGAAGTCCACTAAGAGAGGCAGAAAAAAAAGTGGGAAAATAAATGAGAAGTATCCAAGAGAGAGACAGTTATGAAAAAAAAAGTCAACAGCCTGGAAAAAGAACCACAAAAATTGACTGAAGAAAACAACTTCTTAAAAAAATCAAATTGGCCAAATGGGAAAAAATCCACTGAAGATAACAATTCTATTAAAGGTAGAATTGGGCAAATGGAAAAGGAGGTACAAAAGCTAACTGAAGAAAATAATTACTTAAAAATTAGAGTTAGGCACATGGACCTAATTTAAAGAATGAAAAAAAAAAGAAGAAAATGTAAAATAGCTCATTGGATAAGTAACTGACCTTCAAAACATCTCCAGGAGAGATAAATTAAGAAGTACTGGACTATCTGAAAGCCATGATTTTAAAAAAAAGAACTTGGACAGCATCTTTCAAAAAATTATCAAAGAAAACAGCCCTGATATTCTAGAAATAGAGGTTAACATAGTAATTGAAATAATCCACTGATCACCTCCTGAAAAAGATCCCAAAATGAAAACTTGTAGGAATATTGTAACCAAATTCCAGAATTATCAGGTTAAAGAGAAAATATTGCAAGAAGCCAGAAAGAAATAATTAAAATATCAAAGAACCAGTCAGTATTACAGAAGACTTAGCAGATTCTACATTAAAGGATCAGAGGGCTTGGTATATAATATTCTGCAAGGCAAAGGATCTTGAATTACAAACAAGTATCAACTACCCAGCAAAACTGAGCATAATCTTTCACGGGAAAACATGGACAGTCAATGAAATTGGGGGATTACAAAAGTTTTCTCATGAAAAGACCAGAGCTGAACAGAAAATTTGATCTTCAAATACAAGATTAAAGACAAGCATAAAAAGGTAAGAAAGGAAAGGAAAAATGTTATTCAATAAGATTAAACTGTTTACATCCTTACATAGGAAGGTGATACTTGTGACTCTTGATAACTGTATCTCTATTAGGGGAGTTAGAAGGAGTACACTTAGAAAGAATGTAATGGTATAAGCTAACTTTGAAGTGATGGTATAAAAAAATTAAGGGTTAAAATAAGGATTGAACTGGGAGAAGAGGGAAGTAGGAGGTAGAACAGTGTAAATTTTATCACATAAAGAGGTACAAAAGACCTATTACAGTAGAAGGAAAGAAAGGAGATGTTCAGCATTGTTTGAACATTACTTTCATCAGATTTGGCTCAAAGAGGGAAGAAAATAAACACAGTTAAGTATTGATATTTATCTTACCCTATAGGGAAGTAGGAGGGGAAAAAAGAAGGGAGGGGGATGAAGATAAAAGGGAAGGCAGAAAAGAGGACAGGAGTAGAAGGGGAAAGGAGAAAGAAAATGGGGTCTGTTAGAATGGAGGGTGGTGGTCAGGAAGAAAGCACTAAGGAGGCAGGACAAAGTGAAAGGAGAGAGAAAAGTATAAATGGGGGGGATAGGATGCAGGAAAAAAGCGAGTAACCATAACTGTAAATGTGAATGGAATGAAGTCTCCCATAAATGGAATTGGATAGCAGAGTGGAATAAAAACCAAAATCCTACCAACAAAAAATATGTTGTTTACAAAAAAGCAAACAAGACAAAAAAACAAACAAAAAAAAAACATTTGAAGCAGAGAGATACACACAGAGTAAAGGTAAAGGCAAGAGCAGAATATGTTATGCTTCAGTTGAAGTAAACAAAAAAGTAGGGGTAGCAATCCTGATTTAAGACAAAGCAAAAGCAAAAATAGAGTTAATTTAAAAAGATAAGGAAGGAAACTAAATTTTGCTAAAAGGTACCATAGACAATAAAGTAATATCAATACTAAATATATATGCACCAGGTAGTATAGCATCCAAATTCATGGAGGAGTGGTTTAGTAAGTTACAGGAAGAAATAGATAGGAAAATTGTACTAGTGGGTGGCCTCAACTTCCTTCTCTCAGAACTAGATAAATCTAATCACAATATAAACAAGAAAGAAGTTAAGGAGGTGGATGAAATTTTAGAAAAGGTAGAGATGAAAGACCTTTGGAGAAAACTGAATGGGAATCAAAAGGAAGAAACTTCTTTTTTTAGTGAGACATAGCACCTACACAAAAGTTGACATGTGTAAAAACCTCACAATACAATGCACCTCACAACACAATGCAAAAAAGCAAAAATATTAAATGCATCCTTTACAGATCATGATGTAATAAAAGTTATGTGTAAAAAAGGGCCATGGAAAGAGGAAACTAATTGAAAATTAATAATCTAATCCTAAAGAATCAGAGTGCCAAATAATAAATCAATCAATAAAAAAACTTCAGTTTTATCAAAGGAAATGACAATAATGAGACAAAATACCAAAACTTATAGGATGAAGCCAAAGCAGTTCATAGGGGAAATTTTATTTCTCTAAATGCTTATATGAATAAAATAGATAAAACAATCATTGAACTGAGCATGTAACTAAAAAAGCTGGAAAAAGAACAAATTAAAACTCTTCAGTTAAATACCAAATTAGAAATTATGAAAATCAAAAGTGAGATTAATAAAATTGAAATTAAGAAAACTATTGAATAAGTGAAACTAAGAACTGGTTTTATGAAAAAAATATATGGGTATTTGATTAATTTCATTTAAAAAAAGAAAGAAAAAAAGCAAATTGCCAATACGAAAAATGAATAGGGTGAATTCACCACCAATGAAGAGGAAATTAAAACAATAATTAAGAGCTATTTTGTCCAACTGCAAGCAAATAAATCTGACAACCTAAGTGAAATGGAGAAATATTTTAACAAAATATAAACTGCCAAGATTAACAGAAGAGAGAATAAAATACTTAAATAAATCCATTTCAGAAAAAGAAATTGAACAAGCCATCAATTAACTCCCTAAGAAAAATATCTCCATGGTCAGATGGATTTACAAGTGAATTCTCCCCAAAATAGAAAGAACAATTTATTCCAATACTATATAAACTATTTTTTAAAAAAGGGTGAAGATGGAATCCTACCAAATTCCTTTTATGACACAAATATGTTGCTGATACTAAACTAGGAAGAGCCAAAACAGAAAAAGAAAATTATAGACCAATTTCCCTAATAAATATTGATTCAGAAATTTAAATAAAATATTAAGAAAAAGATTACAGCAATTTATCACAAGGATAATACACCATGACCAAGTGGGATATATACCAGTAATGAAGGCCTGGTTTAACAACACTAACAGTAATCATATGATTATCTCTATAGATGTAGAAAAAGTGTTTGACAAAATATGGCACCCAGTTTTATTAAAACCCTAAAGAGCATAGGAAATAAATGGAGTTTTTGTTAAAATGATAAGTAGCATCTATCTAAAAGCATAAGCAAGAATTATCTGTAATGGAGATAAGCTAGAAGCACTCCCAATAAGATCAAGGGTAAATCAAGGATGTGCATTATCACCACTGTTAACCTATAGAAATTGACATGAATTTATTTGAGCAGAACCAGGAGAACATTGAAAACAGTAATGACAATATTGTAGGATGAAGAACCGTGAATGACTTTGCTATTAGCAATGTAACAATCCATGACAGTTCTCAAGGAATCATGATGAAACATGCTATCTGAAACATACTATCTACTTCCAGAGAAAGAACTGATATTATCTGAATAAAGACTGAAGCATACTTTGATTCTTTCATTCTTTTCATTGTTTATGTTCATGTTTTCTTATGCAAAAGGGCTAATAAGGAAATGTTTTACATGATTGCACATGTATTATCTATATTAGATTGCTTGCCATAGCAGGGAGGGGGGAGGGAAGGGATGGGTAAGATTTGGAAATAAAAACTTTTTTTTAAAAGATGCTAAGAATTTTTTTAACATCTAATTGGGGAGAAATAAAATATCATTTAAAAATAGTAACATTTCAATTTTAAAGAATAAGGGTCATTAACCAGTAGATAAATGGTCAAAAGATATGATTGTGAAGGTTTCAATAGTTGTATGATGAAATGTTCCAAATCAATAATGCAACTGAGACTCCATCTCACATCTCTTGGCTTGGAGATGATGCTAACAGAGGTAATTACAAATGTTAGAGGACTGTGGTAGAACAGGAACACTAATACACTGTTGGTGAAGCTTTTCTCCTGGCACAGCTATTCTGAAAAACAATTTGGAACTATGCACAGAAAACCATTTAACTGTGCATATCTTTTAATGTAGATAATTCATTATTAGGTTTATTCCCCAAGGAAATGAGAGAGTGAGGAAATTTACTCATATGTCTAACATTATTTATGGTAATTATTTTTGGACTGGCAAAGAAAAAGCATGCACTAATAAGGACATAATATGAGCAAAATATTAAATTTATAAAAATAGAAAAATTTAAGAGTAATAAAATATGCAAACAGCCATTTTGAAAGAGAACTTTTATTGGGCACTTATTATGTGACGGGCACCATGATATGTATTTTACAAATATTTCAACTGATCTTCACAACAAGTTTTAGAGGTAATTACTATTATTATCTCCATTTTAAGGTTGAGAAACTTGAAGCCACAGAGGTTAAAACACTTGCCAAGGGTCAAAAAGCTAGTAAATATTTGAAAGTGAATATAGATTCAGATTTTCCTCATTCCAGGATCAATTTTCTATCCACTGTACCACTTAATTGCCTCAAGCAAGAGAAAAAAAAAAGTAATTACCGAAAGAAAAAAAAAGAAAATTCATAAAAGCTGAAAAGAAAATAAAGTAAATTGATATAAATAATTTTGTCCAAATACATGCCAGCAAATAAATAATTGAATGGCATTGCTGAATATTATCAAAAATAAACAAATCATAATTAACAGAACAAGAAATAGAAATGTTACAATGGTCAATCTAAAAAAAGAGAATAAATTGAACAAGTCACAAATGAATTTCAAAAGGGCAAAAATCAGAACCAGATAGATTTACATGTGAATTGTACCATTCTCAGAACAGTTATCTCTAATATTGTTTTTTTTTTCCAAAACAGAGATAGAAGGCTTCCTACCAATCTCCTTCTATGAGACAAATAAACCCAAGAATAAGAAAGAAAACTATGGACTAACATCTCTAATGGCTATTGTTAGAAAACATATTAAATAAAATTTTAGTAAAGAGGCTACAGCAATATGTTAAAAAGACTAAAAACAATGATTAGGCTCAAATGTCATTTCAGACATTAGCTACATAATCATTTCAACTCTCTGCATCTTAGTTTCCTCCTTTATAAAATGAAGGGGTTAGGTTCAGTTCATTTCTAAGTCTATGATGCTATGCTTGAGGGGTGACATGTGATAACTCTTCATGTATTTGAAGCATGCTCATGTGGTAGGCATACTAGAGTTTTTCTGTTTGGCTTCAGAAAACAGTTTTAGAAACTGGAAAAGTTGTAAAAATATTTGCTTAGTAGAAGTAACAAATTCCTAATGATTTGAACAATACAAAAGTGAAATTGACTATGTCAATAGCTAGGGATTTTCCTCTCACCATAGATTTTCAGGATTGTTGATTTACATTATTTTAGAGATTCATATTCATATATAGGTTGGATTCATGATCTTTTCCTCTAACATCCACCCTCTTCCTACACTTCCTAGTTCTATAGTGGGGACTACTCTCCTTTTAATCAACAAGCTCACATGAGGAGGAAAGTGCAAGAGAACAAGTATTTTTAAGTGGCTTTTAAGTACAAAGCACTTCACAAATGTCTCATTCAATCCTCACAACAACCCTGTGAGGAAGGTGCTATTATTAGCCTAATTTTACAATAGGAGAAACTGAGGCAGATAGAGATTAAGTGATTTGCCCCAGGATTACACAATTAGTAATTATCTGAGTATGGATTGAAATCAAGTTTTCCTGACTCCATGTCTAGTAAATGATCCACCACAAGCTAGCTGACTCTGAGCTTCATCAGACTCAGTTATCCTCACATCTTCAATCTCATTCATGCCTTTATTCAATTTGGTACCACTCTCAAATATAATTGTGTAAGTCTCATGTCTGCTCCTTCTCTGCATTCGCAAGCCCAGTTCCTAGTGTTGTCCCTCCATCCATCATTTCCTGCCCAGAGTAATGGAATAGGCTTCAAATAATTTTGCCTGTTCCCATTCTTTCCCTCTATGAGTCATACTCCACAAAGCTACCATATTAATATTATGAAGTCATATTTCTGATGACTGCGCAAAAAGATGTAGTAGTTCCCTCTTGCCTCTAGGATAATATATTAATTTCTCTGATCAAATATAAAACTAACCTACCTTCACAGGACTATTACAAATTAGATAATTTTATATATTCAATAGTTGATCTGGGGACTTCCAGGAGCCAAGATGGTGGAGTAAGCAGTAAATTACTTTCACTCTGTCATACTGTCCTATGGGGGAAAAAACAGAAAATAGCACCCCAGGAAAAATCCTGGAACACAAGAGTTAGCAGAAAGGTGGGGTGGAGCAATCTTTTAGCCTAGGAAACTTGGAGTATTGGCAAGAAATGTTTGTCTCACTAAGGTAAAAAGGGAACCCATTGCAGGACAGGAAGTTTCCCAGCAAGTCTTACCACAACAAATTAGCTGGAGATTCTGAGCTTCAGGGTGGTGAAGCAGAAAAACACCAACACAAGGATGCCTCATGTACCTTAGCACAACCAGGGGAACTGTCAGACCCCAGCTTGGAAAATGACCAACCGTGCTGGTAAAGCCCTGGGTGGGTAGGCATCCTCTAGTGACCAGACCTCCACATACTTTAGTGTAGCCCTGGGGAAGTGCAGAAAAATCCCACCTGGCTTTATCAAATTCCAGACACCACCATGAGGATGACAGCTCAGCACCAAGTAAGCTGCCAGACACATATAGCTTCCAGCTGCCAGCACCTAAGGACCCAGTGCAGAAAGTCAGTGATGAGGGACCTGGCCTCCAGAACTAGAAGCTTAGGATAATGGCCCCTGTACTCCAGAAGCAGAAATCAACTTTAAAAGTCAGAAAATATGCAAATAAAATGGGTAAAAAGCAAAAATAAACACTGACTATAGACAATTTCTGTGGGGACAGTGAATATCAAAACACAAACTCAGAAGAGGACAACATTGTCTATATGCTTACATATGAAAACTCAAAGGGAAATATGAATTGGTCACAAGACTGAAAAACCTTCTTGGAAGAGCTCAAGAAGGATTGGAAAAGTCTAATAAGAGAGGTAGAAGAAAAATAAAAAAAAAAAGAAATGAAAGGTATGCAAGAGAGAGTCAAGATGTTGAAAAGGGGAGGACAAAAATTGACTGAAGAAAACAATTCCTTAAAAAATACAATTGGCCAAATGGAAAAAAAATCCAATGTAAAAAACAACTCCTTAAAAAGTAGAATTGACCAAATGGAAAAAGAGGTACAAAAATTCACTGAAGGGAAGAACTCCTTAAAAAGTAGAATTGGCCACTCATTCCCCAATTGAGAAATGGTCAAACAACATGAACAGGCAGTTCTCAGAGGAAGAAACTAAAGCTATCTATAGTCATGTGAAAAAAATGTTTTAAATCAATAGTGATTAGAGAAATGCAAATCAAAACCACTCTAAGGTACCCCATCACACCTATCAGACATGGCAAAACAAGACAATGATGAATGTTGGAGAAGATGTGGAAAAATTGGAACACTAACACATTGTTGGTGGAGTTATGAAATGATCCAACAATTTTGGAGCAATTTGGGACAATGCCCAAAGGGCTATAAAATTGTGTATGCTTGACCTAACAATAGCACTTCTAGGGTTGTATCCCAAAGAAATCATAAAAATGGGAAAAGGACCCACATAAATATTTATAGCAGCTCTTTTTGTGGTGGCAAAGAATTGGAAATTGAAAGGATGCCGATCAATTGGGGAATGGCTGACCAAGTTGTGGTATAGGAATTCATTCATTCATTTATTCATTCATTCATTCATTCATTTATTTGGTTAGGCAATGGGGTTAAGTGACTTTCCCAGGGTCACACAGCTAGTAAGTGTTACGTGTCTGAGGCCGGATTTGAACTCAGGTCCTCCTGAATCCAGGGCCAGTGCTTTATCCACTGCACCACCTAGCTGCCCCTGGTATAGGAATTTAATGAAATATTTTTGTGCTATTAGAAATGATGAGCAGGTAGAATTAAAAAAAAAAAACAACTTGGACTTACAGGAACAAATACAGAGTAAAATGAACAGATCCAGGAGAACATTGTACACAGTAATGGCCACATTATGGGATGACTGATTTTGATAGACTTGGCTCTTCACAACAATGCAAGAATCTAAGACAACTCCAAAAGATTCATGATCGTAATTGCTATCCATAGGCAGAGAAAGAAATATAGACTCTGAATGCAGTTGGAAGCATACTATTTGTTCTACTTTTCCTTTGTTGTTTTGTTTTCTTTCTTCATTCTCATAGTTTCTCCCATTAGTTCTAATAGTTCTTTACATCATGACTAAAGGGAAAATATGTGTAATATGAATGTATATGTAGAGCCTATATTGGATTGTATGCCATCTCGGGGTGGGGGGGGAGAAATGGGAGAAGGAGAAATTTTAAAACTCAAAATGTTACAGAACTGAATGTTGAAAACTAAAAATAAATAAATTTAAATAATGAAAAAAAAGAGAATGCATATTAACCTTCACTATATAATGTGGGACTTCAACAGAAGTTTTGTTTTTTGTTTCTTTTTTTTTCCATCTATCAATTACAAAGTAAAACAAAAAAGAGTAGAATTGGCCAAATGGAAAAGGAAGTACAAAAGCTGACTGAAAAAAATAATTTCTTAAAAATTAAAATTGGGCAAGTGGAAACTTAAGACTCTGTGAGACATAAAGAAATAATCAAACAAAATCAAAAGAATGAAAGAAAATAGAATAAAACGTAAAATACCTCATTGGAAAAAACAAAAACAAAAACAAATAAACAACAACAACAACAAGGGACCTGGAAAATATATCTAGGAGAGTTGGAATCACAGTCAGGATTACTCAGGATCTGGCAACATCTACATTAAAGGATCAGAGGGTTTGGAATGTGATATCCTAGAAGGCAAAGGAGTTTGGATTACAATCAAGAATCAAATGTCCAGCAAAATTGAGCATAATCTTTCAGGGGAAAAGATGGGCATTTAATGAAATAGGGGTCTTCCAAAATTTCCTGATTTCAAAAAAAAAGAGTTTAATAGAAATTTTGATCTTCAAATCAAAGATTGAAGAGAAACATAAAAAAACAAACAGGAAAGGAAAAAATGGTATTTAATAAGGTTAAGCTGCTTACATCCCTACATGGGAAGATTATACTTATAACTCTTGAGAACTATATCTTTATTTCAGCATTTAGAAGGGGTATGGGTATAAATTGATTTTCATGTGATGATATAAAAACTAAGGGAGAGCAGAAGGGAGGTAAGAAGTAGAAGGCAAAGGGGAAAGGAAAGGTAGGTGGGCTGATAGAAGGGAGGGTAGACAGTGGGAGGTGGTGGACAGAAGCAAAACAATAGTGAGGAAGAAAAGGAAGAAAGGAGAGAGAAAAGTATAAACAGAGGAGAAATAGGATGCAGAGAAAGACACAGTTCATAATCATAACTGTGAATGGGACAAATTCACCCATTAAACGGAAGTAAATAGTAAAGTGGATTCAAAACCAGAATCCTATAATATGTTGTTTACAAGAAATACATTTAAAGCAGAGAGATACACACAGAGTCAAGGTAAAAGGCTGGAGCAGAATATAGTGTGCTTCAGCTGAAGTAAAAAAATAATAATAATCAAGGTTAGCATTTCTGATCTCAGACAAAGCAAAAGAAAAAAGAGATTTAATTAAAAGAGATAATGAAGGAATAGATCTTGCTGAAAGCATCATAAAGAATGAAGGAATATCAATGCTAAACATACATGCACCAAGTGGCATATCATCCAGATTCTTAGAGGAGAAACTAAGAGAGTTATTGAAAGAAATAGATAGAAAAATTATACTGGTGGGGGACCTCAACCTCCCTCTCTCAGAACTTGATTAATCTAACCACAAGATAAACAAGAAAGAAGTTAATTTTAGAAGTTATGTATGGTAGACATCAGGAGAAAATTAAATAGGGATAAAAAGGAACATTTTTTTCCCTTCAGTGTCACATGCCACCTACACAAAAAATGATCATGTATTAGGACATAAAAACCTCATAATCCATTGCAAAAAAGGCAGAGAAATTAAATGTATCCTTTTCAGATCATGATGCAATAAAAAATGACATGTAACAAAGGGCCATGGAAAGATAGACTAAAATTTAATTGGAAACTAAACAATCTAATCTTGAAGAATGAATGGGTCAAACAATAAATCACAGAAACATCAATAACTTCCTACAAAACAGTGAAAATAATGAGATGACATACCAAAACTTATGGGATGTAACCAAAACAGTTCTTAGTAAAAATTGTATATCTCTAAAGTTTACATGAAAAAAATAAAGGAAGAGGAAATCAAGGAATTGGGCATATGACTAAAAAAAATCTAGGAAAAGAACAAATTAAAAATCACCAACTAATTAGAAACTCTGAAAATCAAAAGAGAGAATAATAAAGTTGAAATTAAGAAAACTATTGAACTAATAAATAAAAATAAGAGTTGGTTTTATAAAAAAAAAAGCAATAAAATAGATAAACCATTTGTTAATTTGATTAAAAAAGGAAGAAGGAAACCAAATTACCAGTATAAAAAATGAAAAGAAGGGAATCACTACCAATGAAGAGGAAATTAAAAGAATAATTAGGAGCTATTTTGCTGAACTATATGCAAATAAATATGACAAAGTGAAATGAATGGATAATTTAAAAAATATAAGTTGGCCAGATTAACAGAAGAGAAAATGAAATACTCAAATAACTACAATTCAGAAAAAAGAAATTGAACAAGCCAATAATGAACTCCCTAAAAAAAAAATCTCTAGGGCCAGATGTATTTACAAGTGAATATTCCTATTGAAAAACACTAGACAACATAGGAATAAATGGAGTTTTCCTCATCTATCTGAAACCATTAGCAGGCATATTATCTGCAATAGGGATATGTTAGTTGCTTTCACAATAAGATCAAGAGTGAAATAAGAATATCCATTATTACCGTTGTTATTCAATATTATAATAGAAATGTTAGCTTCAGAAAAAATAGAAGACCAAGAAATTTAAAAAAAACTAGAATAGGCAATGAAGAAAGAAAGCTTTCATTCTTTGCAGATAAGAATGGTAGAGAATCAACTAAAATACTTGAAATAGTTAACAACATTAGCAAAACTGCAAATACACATAAATCATTGGCATTTCCATATTTTACTAATAAAGCCCAGTAATAAGGGTTAAAAGGAGAAACTTCTTTTAAAATAATTGTAGGCAACATAAAATATTTGGGAGTCTACCTGCCAGGACAAATCCAGTAACTATATGAACACAATTGCAAATCACTTTTCTCACAAATAAAATCAGATTAAACAATTGGAAAAAATATCAATTGCTCTTGAGTAGGCAGAGCTAATAGAATAAAAATGATAGTTCTACCTTTATTAATTTATTTTTAGTGCTATATCAATCATGCTACTAAAATATTTTATAAAGTTAGAAATAATTAGAACAAAATCCATTCTGGAAGAACAAAAGGTCAGTAACATTAAAGAAAGTAATTTAAAAAAATGCAAAGAAAGATGACTTAGCTGTACCAGATATAAATATATTAGAAAGCAGCAAGCATCTAATCTCTTTGATACCTATTAAGAAAAAGACTGGTGGATCTGTGGAATAGGTTAGGCACACAAGACACAGTATTCAATGGCTATAGTAATCTACTGTTTGATAAATCCAAAGACTCCAGCTTCTGGGATAAGAACTCAGTATTTGACAAAAACTGCTGGGAAAACTGGAAAATGGTATGGCAGAAACTAGGCGTAGATCAACATCTCACATGATGTCCCAAGATAAGGTCAAAATGGGTACATGATTTAGACATAAAGGGTGATACCGTAAGCAATTTAGGAAAGCAAGGATTAGTTTACCTATTAGATCTAATGAGAAGGGAAGAATTTATGGCTAAACAAAGCATGAAGGACAATATGAACTGCAAAATGGTTAGTTTTGATTACACTAAATTAAAAAGTTTTTGCACAAACAAAGCCAATGCTACCAAGATTATAAAGAAAGAAGAAAACTGGGAAACAATTTGATTACCAGTTTTTCTGATAAAGGCCTCATTTCTAAAATATATAGAACTGAGTCAAATTTATAAGAAAGCAAATCATTCCCCAATTGATAAATGATCAAAGGATATGAACAGGCAGTTTTCAGATGAAGAAATTAAAGCTATTTATAATCATATAAAATACTCTAAATCACTATTGATTAGAGGAATGCAAATTAAAACAACTCTGAGGTACCCCATCCCACCTCTTTGGTCAGCTAATATGACAAAAAAGGAAAATGACAGAAGTTGCAAAAGATGTGGGAAAATTGGGACAGTAATGCATTGTTGGTGGAGTTGTAAACTAATCCAACTATTCTGCAAAGCAATTTAGAACTATGGCCAAAGAGCAACCAAACTGTGCTTACTTTTGATCCAGCAATGCCACTACTAGGCTTGTATCCTAAAGTGATCATAAAAGAGGGAAAAGGATCCACATGTTCAAAAATATTTATATCTGCTCTTTTTGTGATGGCAAAGCACTTGAAATTGAGGGGATGCCCATCAATTGGGGAATGGCTGAACAAGTTGTGGTATATGAATATAATGGAATACTATTGTGCTATAAGAAATGATGAGCAGGCAGATTCAGAAAAACCTGGATAGATTTACATGAACTGATGCTGAATGAAGTGAGCATTACCAGGAGAACTATATACACATTAACAGCAACATTACACAGTGATCAGCTGTGACAGACTTAGATATCAATAATACAATGCTGCAAGATAATTCCAAAAGACTCATGATGGAAAATGCTATCCACATTCAGAGGAAGAACTATGGAATCAATGCAGATTGAAGCATATTATCTTCTCTTTGTTTGTTTGTTTGTTTGTTTTTTTCTTTCTCGTGGTTTCTTTTTTCCTTTTGTATTGAGTCTTTTTTCACAGCCTGATGAATGTGGAATTGTTTAATATTATTAATGTATAACCTACACCAGATTTCTTGCTATCTTGGAGAGTCAGTAGGGGAGTGAGAAAGGAAAAAAAAATTGGAACTCAAAATCTTTTAAAAGTGAATGTTGAAAACAACAACAAAAAAAAAAACAGAAAAGATCATAAACCCAAAGAAAATTTTGAAATATAAAAATCTAACAAATAATAAAAACCCATTTTTCTTTTGTGTCCAAATTTACTTAGTGTATAATTTGAGGTATTTAATGTCTATTATTATATGCTAAATTTACTGATAATCCTCAAATAATATCTTTCCTTATACCCAAATATGTTTCTTTAACTCTAGATAATCAGTTTATATTAATTAAATAGCAGAGACAAATGGTAAAATGGTGTAGCTATTACAATGATGGAAAGACATGGATATTTAGCTTTTTCTAAATCAATAATCTTATTTTATACGAATGAAGTAAATAAGTATATATTTAGCACCTAATATGTGTCAGGTATTTTGTAATGTTATTTGCAAACTTTGCCTTATTTGATCATAACAACAACCTTGGGAGATAGGTGCTATCACTGTTCACTCATTTCAGTTGTGTCTGATTCTTTGTGACCTCATTGTGGTGAGGGGGGAGGTTTCTTAGCAAAGACACTGGAGTGCTTTGCCATTTACTTATCCAGCTCATTTCACAGATGAGGAAAATGAGGTAAACTGAATTGAATTACTTGTTCAGAGTCACACAGCTAGTAAGTGTCAGAGGACAAATTTAAACTCAGGTCTTCCTGACTCTAGGTTCAGCACTCTATTAACTGCACTGCCTAGTTGCCTCTAATTAAGCAAATAAATTCATTTCCAAATTCACATTAGACTAAATTTCATGCTGAGGATAAATCAAGTTCTTTTGACTCTATGTTGAGGGTTCTTTCCAATACAACATGCCATGTATATCCTATATCAAGTTCCTTGCCATCTAAGGAGTACTGGAAATGAGAGGAGAGAGTGAGGAGGAGAATATGAAATTCAAAATTAAAAAAAGAATGGTAAAAATTGTTGCTGCATGTAGTTAAAAATAAAAATATTATCCAATATGGCATGCTAGATAGTTTAATTTTTTTTTCTTTTATAAAACAGTATACAAAATGCACTACAGATAAACTGTCTCATTATACCATCAAAACTTCCATGTGAGGTAGGTAATGCAAATTTTATTAGCCCTGTATTCTAGATGAGGAAAGTAAAGCTTACAGGGCTTAAGGAAATTGCTCAAACTTCACACAGTTGCAGAAGGTGAATGAAAAAACAGCTTTTCTGATGATAGATACCATATGCTTTCAACTATACCATTAAAAAAAATAGTGCCACAGGGATGTGGGGAAATAATCTTACATAATTATCTTGTTCCCCAATATTTTTGTTTTATGTTACTTTAAAAGTATACAATGACCCTAGACATTTTAAATAAAAAAAATCTTTATATTCTTTCATATTCAAATGTATGTGAAATTGCCAAATACTGACTATATAGAGAGGCATCTGTCACCTTCTTTTAACAACTTACCATTAACAATAAAATTTATATTTCCTTTTTTCATTTGTGCAAAAGCTATGATTTCTTTCCCATTCTATTGACTTAATATATGTTATGCATTTGGACATCTGTTTGAAGACATGGTTAATATACTGTAGAAAATTTGTATGTGGATTTATGACTACACTTGGATGACTTTTACTACATAATAGGTAAATCTAATAAAATGAGAAGAGCACAAGACTTGGCATCAGAGGATCTTAGTTCTTGTTCCGGCTCTGAGACATGCTCACTCTCTGACTCTAGGCAATTCAATTTATCTTTAGTTACACCAATTTCCTTATCTAATAAAATGGGAAGAAGCCAAAGAAACTAAAAGTCTGGATTTTTTTTAAAGCTAAAAAACCCAACAAACAAACCAATATATAACCACACATACACACAAAAACAACCCTACCTCATGAGAATGTTGTGACAAAATGAGATAATGTGCTGAAAATATGTTGTAACTCTGAATCAGACCTGCATAACATACAGCCTTCACCCCCAAAGGATTTTGGGCAACTTGAAAAAAATGTAGGGTTGTCACTGTGTACTCTCCTGTTTGTCACTTGACCCACAGCAACAAACCATCATCAGTCTGTCTCTAGTCTAACCAATCTGTGGCCCAAAGAAATTTACAAGTAGTGCAGATCTTCACTAAACACTATATAAAATTATGCTGTTTTTGTTATTTTAAAATAGCAAGACATATTTTTGTAGCATAAAAGATTAAATTTGTCCACTTGGGAAATTTAAGTGTCAATTTGACCTAATTGGTTGTAGGAGGCCTATGAACATCTTGCAAGCATTATTTTTGTTACTTCATTTATGCCCATTTTGGTGTTCTTTGATTCTGAGGAGTTTAAAGAACAAGAAAATGGAATCTATTAATTATTTTCCCTAAAACACATTTTATCCTAGACTATCTAACAAAGGTCTAGGAAAATAAGGGAATGCTATAAATTTTTGAAAATCAAATGTGGTTTGGAAGGAGTGAGTTTTGAAAATCCCTAAAGAAATGAATAATACACGCTTACTTTTTCTCTTTTGAAGATGAAATGCCTAAAGTACCAAAATTTAAAATTCAATAGTATCCCAAGAAAGACATTTGAGCACCCCATGAGACAGACTAATTTGAACTGCAGCTTCAAAAAAAAATAACCTCTGCATTCCTTTTGACCCCTGAGCTAGTGACTGAATTCCTGTCAGTAGCTAGCTATACTAGAGAACTTAAGGATATTTGCTGTATCACCACAGCTTATTTCTATTATAATGATTTTCTTTAAACTCTTTGTATTTTGTTTTAAAAATAAAAATTCCTTCTTATGATAAAGTAGTTTCCTTTTAAATTATATGTCTATATCTATACACATGCACATAAATGTGTACATGTGTGCATATATGTATACATATATACAGATAAACATAGATATACATATATATGTATGTGAATGTGTGTGTGTGTGTGTGTTTGTGTGTGTGTGTGTGTGTGTATATTGCACTTCAAGGGAGCTAATTTCTCTTTGGAAGGTTGGGAAAATTACCTATTCTAAAAGAGATGTGAGTGGGAGGAATTAGATTTGTATTTGTTTCTTAAGGAGATTGAGTTATATTGATTTCATAAGTTCATGGAATAATCTTAATTACCAAACAAAACTATTTCTTTGGAGAACTGAAAAACAATGAATCTCCTCTCTTTTCCTTTTTTTAAATTATTGTATGAGGCTATAAATAGGCTCATAGACTCCTACTAAATGTACTTTGTTTTTAAGAAGCATGATGTCTAAAAACACATTGAGATGTTTTTCTACATCTCAATTTTCATATGTTTGCCCTCTTCTCATAAAAGCATGTTGCAGTGGAGAAAGTTAAAAGAAAGTCTTTTAAAGAGGACAGTACTTCAATTACAATCAACAAATATTTATGAGCCCTTACTATGTATTAGGAATTGTGGAGATTACAATGAAAAATACAGATGGTATGATATACAAACAGGTGTCATATTTCATCTTTTTTTTTCAGTGAAAAACTACATTGCAAATACTGTATTAGAAGAAGTTCTTGCTAAGATAAGTATAACAAGCATTAGGAATAATGGATGTGTTTTAATATCTGATTTGTGTAACAAATGGACTAAATTAAAATATATTCAAGTGAGAATGTTTTAAATAGATCATTCTTTCCTAGGTTTTATGCCTTGACAGGAAAGAATAGAGAGAAAAGCTAAGATGCTTATTTATAAAAAATTATGATTTTAAAGTCCGTTATTAAATTAAATTAGATTAATATTTATTAAGCATCTACTATGTTCACAGAATTTATCAGACAAAAAAGGCACTTGTTTTGATAACTAATCATCAGCTTCAGTCTTGTGACATCCAAACAGATACAGCCAAATGATAAATTTTGTCACTCTTTAATTCATTTCATTTTAATGAACATTTATATTAAGTTCCTACTATGTGCAGAGCTATGTATTAGGCACTGGGCAAAATTCAAGTCCAAATATGCTTCCCAAATTCATGTCAGTTACAAGGGATGAGATTAATTCACAGATAAGTAAAAAATATTTTATGGTAAGTCTATTGGACAGGTGGAAAACAATATGCTGTATAAGTTTTGAGGGGAGAAAAGATAGTAACTTACAGGGGTCCTCCTGGAAGATTTTATGAAATAGGTGACATTTGAGTTGAACTTTCATGAATGGGAGAGAAGTAAACAGGCCATGCTGGTGATTGGCATCTATCTGATGTACAAGGCTACTATTGCAAGTATGGATTGTCAAGAGGTTGAAAATAGTTATTGGTGGCATGTAAATTGTGGCAGTTCCATAGTATATAGTCATGTCTAGCCAAAATAATAATATAATTCTTGTCTTAAAGGATGAAATTCATTTTCTAATTTTTATTGGTGATTGCCATGATCCTAAATAAAGTATTTTTTTACATTTTGCATTTTGAAAATAACAGTGCAGGTGAACCTGCAATGAAATAAAGAAATTACAGAGTTACACTTCTGGGAGCCAAGAAGGTGGAGTACAAATAAGTCACTCTCACCCTCCTGTATCAACCTCTGAAAGCCCTGAAAATATTGCCCCAGGAAAAACCCTGCAACAGCTGAACCAGAAGAAAGATGGGGTGCAGCCATCCAGTAACCCAGGAAGCTTGAGGGATTAACAGGAAGGCCCCTCTTGCCCTGGGGGAAGGAGAGCAGTACAGAATGGGAGGCATGCCAGCAACCTAGCAGAAAGCCCAACTTTAACATACCAGGAGGAGATCCTGAAACCCAGGTGGTGGAGCAGGCAAACACCAACACCTGGACCCCTGCCCACACCCCGAGTGTCTCAGTAAGGGCTGCAGAACTGGCAGAAACCAGCTCAGAAAAATATCAGGTGCCTCAGCATTCTACAGCAGTTTCCCAGTGCCTCAGCAAAAATCTGTGAAGCCCTCCAAGGGCACCAGGCGAATAAATATCATTCAACAACCACCTGAAAGGAGATGAAGAAAGTGAAAGGAAAGGAAAAGCAAGCAACATCCAGGGGTCAGACTTCCTAATCCTACCCCTATAGTTCCAGTGTTGCTGATTCCAGAACAACACCAGATAAGCTACCAGAAAACTACAGCCTCCAGTTGCCAAGATTGGAGGCCCCAGCCTACAAAGCCAGTGACCAGGCCCAAAGCTCCCAATACAAGAAGCTTGTATCAGTGTCATCTGCTCCCTAACAGGAGAGTTCAATCTCTTTAAAGGCCAGGAAATAAGCAAATACCATGAGTAAAAAGAAATATACCATAGATTCATATTATGAAAACAGTGAAGATCAAGGCAGAAATTCTGAAAAAGATAACACTGTCAACAACCCACATGTGGAACATCAAAAGGGAATATGAACTGGTCTGAAGCCCAAAAAGCCTTCTTAGAAGAGATCAAGGAGGGTTTTCAAAGTCAAATAACAGAGGTAGAAGAGTCCTTAAAAAATACAATCGGCCAACTGGAAAAAAGTACACTGAAGAAAACAAATCCCTAAAAAATAAAATTGACCAAATTAGGAAGGAGGCACAAAATCTAATAGAACAAAACAATTTGTTAAAAATTAGAATTGGGCAAATGGAAGTTAAATGGAAGCTATAAGAGATCAAGAATCAGTCAAATACAAAAAAAAAATAGATGAAAGCATAAAATACCTCATTGGTAAAACAGCTAACCTAAAAAATCAAGCCAGGAAAGATAATTTAAAAATTATTGGTCTATCTGAAAATCACTATGGAAAAAAGAGCTTGGACAGTATCTTGTAGGAAATCATAAAGGAAAACTACCCTGAGGTCCTACAACCAGTGGGTAAAATAGCCATAGAAAGGATCCACCGATCACCTTTTGAAAGAGATCCCAAATTGAAAACACAAAGGAATATGTAGTAGTCAAATTCCAAAATTACCAGGTCAAAGAGAAAATACTGCAAGCAGCCAGAAAGAAACAATTTAAATATCATGGAATCACAGTCAGGATTGCACAGGACCTTATAGCTTCTACATTAAAAGACCATAGGTAGTAGAACATGATATTCCATAAGGCAAAGGAGCTTGGATTACAACCAAGGATCAACTACCCAATGAAAATGAGCATGATCTTTCAGGGGAGGAGTTGGATATTCAGTGAAATAGGGGACTTCCAAACCTTCCTGATAAAAAGACCAGAACTCAAAAGAAAATTTGATCTTCAAATACAACACTCAAGGAGACAAAAAAAGGTAAACGGGACAGAAAGATACAATGTGTTGTTAATAAGGGCAAACTGTTTACATCCCTATGAGGGAAAATGACATTTGTAATTCTTGAGAACTGTATTGTTATTACACCATGTTAAAGGAATAAACATAAAGGGGGTGGATATAAGTTGACTTTGATGTAATGACAAAAAAAAATCTAATCAAGTTGGTTAAATGGATCCATGTAAGTGGATTAATCTGATCTAAGAAAATGTACTGAGAGAAAAGGAAA
Source organism: Vombatus ursinus (assembly GCF_900497805.2). NCBI lineage: Eukaryota > Metazoa > Chordata > Mammalia > Diprotodontia > Vombatidae > Vombatus > Vombatus ursinus. The sequence continues at coordinate 7,669,686 of NW_020954583.1, forward strand.
GGAGGAGGCAGATAAGAATAAATTACATTACAGGAAAAGACACAAAAGCCTACTACAGCAGAGGGAAAGAAGGGAGGGACATGAGCATTGTTTGAACCTTACTCTCATCAGATTTAGCTGAAGAAAGGAATAGCATAATCAGTTAGGTATACAAACTAACTTGACTTATAGGCAATAAGAAGGAAAAGGGAAAAGAAAAGGTAGGGGGGGATAGAAGGGAGGGAAGAAGCAGTAAGGGTAAAGGGGAAGAAAAGGAAAGGGGTAATTAGAAGGGAGGAGGGACTGAAGGAGGCAGTGGTCAAAAGCAAAACACTAGTGAGGAAGGAAAAGGAGAAAGGAAAATGAAAAGCATAAACAGGGGGGGAAAAGAATGGAGAGAAAGACAGAGATAGTAATCATAACTGTGAATGTGAATGGGATGAACTCTCCCACAAAATGGAAACATAGCAGAATGGATTAAAATCCATAATCCTACAATAAGCTGTTTATAGGAAACACATTTGAAAAAGAGTGACACATACACAAGATAAAAGTAAAAGGCTGGAGCAGAATATATTATGCTTCAGCTGAAGTAAAAAAAAAGCAGGGGTAGCATTCCTGATCTCAGACAAAGCAAGAGATAAAGAAGAAAACTACATCCTGCTAAAAGACACCATAGACAATGAAGTAATATCATTACTAAACATATATGCACCAACTGGTATAGCATCCAAATTCTTAGAGGAGAAGTTCAGGGAGTTACAGGAAGAAATAGACAGCAAAACTACACTAGTGGGGGACCTCAACCTCCCCCTCTCTAACCTAGATAAATCTAACCACAAAATAAACAAGAAAGAAGTTAAGGAGGTGAATGGAATATTTAAAAAGTTAGGTATGATAGAAGTCTGGAGAAAATTGAATGGGGATAGAAAGGAATATACTTGTTTTTTCTGTGGTACATGGCATACCTCACAATCCAATGAAGAAAGGAAGAAATATTAAATGCATCCTTTTCAGATCGTGATGCAATAAACATTATATGTAATAAAGTATCATGGAAAAATAGACTTAAATATTTGGAAAATAAATAACCTAATCCTAAAAAATGATTGGGTCAAACAACAAATCATAGAAACAATCAATAACTTCATTCAAGAGAATGACAATAATGAGACAACATGCCAAAAACCTATGGGATGCAGCAAAAGCAGTTCTTAGGGGAAGTTTTATTTCTCTAAATACTTAAATAAATAAAATAGAAAAAGAGAAGATCAATGAATTGGGCATACAACTAAAAAAATAAAAAAAGAACAAATTAAAAATCTTCAATTAAACACCAATTTAGAAATATTGAAAACAATAGGAGAAATTTAAAAAATTGAAATTAAGAAAACTATTGAACTAATAAAACTAAGAGCTGGTATTATGAAAAGAAAACAATAAAATAGATAAACCTTTGGCTAATTTAATTAAAAAAAAGAAAGAATAAAACCAAATTACTGGTATCAAAAATGAAAAAGGCAAAGCCCAACCAAGGAAGAGGAAATTAAAACAATAATTAGGAACTATTTTGCTAAACTGTATGCTAATAAATTTTACAATTTTAGTGAAATGGATACATATTTACAAAAACAGAAATTACCCAGATTGACAGAAGAGGAAGTAAAATACTTAAATAATCCCATCTCAGAAAAAGAAATTGAACAATCCATTGATGAACTCCCTGGGGAAAAATCTCCAGGGTCAGATGGATTTACATGCAAATTGTATCAAACATTTAAAGAACAATTAATTCCAATACTATATAGACTATTTGGGAAAATAGGTGAAGAAGGAGTCTTACCAAATTCTTTTTCATGATACATATATAGTGCTGATACTTAAACCAGGAAGAGTCAAAACAGAGAAAAAGAATTATACACCAATTTCTCTAATGAATATCGATGCAAAAATTTTAAATAAAATATTAGCAAATAGATTACAGCAACTTATCACAAGAATAATATAATATGACCAGGTAGGATTTATACCAGGAATGCAAGGCTGGTTCAATATTAGGAAAACTATTGGCATAATTGATCATATCAACACCAAAACTAGCAGAAACTACATGATCATCTCAATAGATGCAGAAAAAGCTTTTGACAAAATACAACACCCATTCCTATTAAAAACGCTAGAGAACATAGGGTTAAGTGGAGTCTTCTTTAAAATAATAAATAGCATTCTCCCTAAAACCTTCAGCAAGCATCGCATTTAATGGGGACAAGCTAGAAGCATTTCCAATAAGATCAGGTGTGAAACAAGGATGTCCATTATCACCACCATTGTTCAATGTGATAGTGGAAGGTACATTGTGCTGGGTGGGGAGAGGAACGTAGTTTGGTTTGGGTGCATAGGCAAAACAGGCCTCAGTGAAACTGGAGCAGGCCTCAGAGAACTGAATCCTGGGCAACAATGGCTGTTTCCTGACTTCTCAACCCATGAACCCCAAACAGAACTTAGAAGGTCAATAAGAAAACTCTGTGACTTTGATGAAAGAGTTCAGTCCCAGGCCCAGTCTTGGCATAACACCAGGGCAGTGGCTGCTTTCAGAGCTTCTGGCCCACAAACTGATAGGGAATCAAGTGTCTGATCAGAGGGGATTGCAGAGATTTCGTTGCTGGTGCTGAGGCAGGATTCTCTTGCTTTACCTGTGCTTAGATCTGGGTCCCCATTCTGGATGGTGTTCCTGGGGCAAGGAGTAGCACTGGCTTGATGGAGAGTGTGTCAACACTGGAGAGGAAATCCTCCTCACAGTTCCAAGGCAGAAAAGAGTGCTTGTGGTCACTCATAGATCAGAGTATAGAACAGGAAAGGAGTAAACACCTCACCTTGGATGATAACACCTTGGAAGAACTGAAAAATACAGGTCTCTGGAAGCATCTCTGAAAACAACTTCACAAAACTCCTGAATCTTTGGACAGTACATTCTCCACACTGGAAGCAGATCCCTACCTTAACAAAGAGTTTAAAACTCCAGTAATTGGCTGAGACCATGATCAAGCCTCACACACACACACACACACACACACACACACACACACAAAGTCAGACCATAGAATCTTTCTTTGGTAACAAAGAAGATCAAAACATAGAACCGGAAGAAGACAACAAAGTCAAAGCTCCTACATCCAAAGCCACCAAGAAAAATATGAATCAGTCCCAGGCCATGGAAGACTTCAAAAAGGATTTTGAGAAACAACTAAGAAAAGTAGAGGAAAAACTGGGATGAGAAATGAGAGTGATGCAAGAAAATCATGAAAAACAAGTCAACAGCTTGCTAAAGGAGACCCAAAAAAATACTGAAGAAAATAACACCTTAAAAAATAGCCTAACCCAGATGGCAAAAGAGATCCAAAAAGCCAATGAGGAGAAGAATGCCCTTTGAAGCAAAATTGGCCAAATGAAAAAAGAAGTCCAAAAGCTACTGAAGAAAATATTTCCTTAAAAATTAGAACGGAGCAATAGGAAGCTAGTGATTTTATGAGAAATCAAGACACTGTAAAACAAATTCAAAAGAATGAAAAAATAGAAAACAATGTGAAATATATCAATGGAAAAACAACTGACCTGGAAAATAGATCCAGGAGAGAGAATTTTAAAATTATTATACTATCTGAAAGCCATGATCAAAAAAAAAGAGCCTTGACATCATTTTTCAAGAAATAATCTAGGAAAACTGCTTTGAACTAGAAGGCAAAAGAAAAATGGAAAAAATCCATCAATCACTTCCTGAAAGAGATCCCCAAAGGAAAACTCCTAGGAATATTGTAGCCAAATTCCAGAGCTACCAGGTAACGGAGAAAATATTGCAAGCATCCAGAAAGAAACAATTCAAGTACTAATGGAAACACAATCAGGATAACACAAAATTTAGCAGCTTCTATATTAAGGTTCTGGAGGGCTTAGAATATAATATTCTGGAGGGCAAAGGAGATAGGATTACAACCAAGAATCACCTACCCAGAAAAACTGAGTATAATCCTTCAGGGGAAAAATGGACATTCAGTGAAATAGAGGACTTTCAAGAATTCTTGATGAAAAGACTAGAGCTGAATAGAAAATTTGACTTTCAAATACAAGACTCAAGAGAAACATGAAGAGGTAAACAGGAAAGAGAAATCATAAGGGACTTATTAAGGTTGAACTGTTTATATTCCTACATGGAAAGATGATATTTGTAACTCATGAGACTTTGTCAGTAATAGGCTAGTTGGAAGAAAAAAATATATCTATGTATAGATAGATAGATAGACAGATAGACAGACAGATAGATAGATAGATAGATAGATAGATAGATAGATAGATAGATAGATAGATAGATAGATAGATAGATATATAGAGGACACAGAGTGAGTTGAAGATGAGAGGGTGATATCTGGAGAATGAAATTAAGGGGTTAGGGAGGATTATACTGGAAGATGGAGAAAAGGAGAGGTAAGGTGGGCTAAATTGTCTCACATAAAACAGACAAGAAAAGGCTTTTACAATGCAGGTGAAATGGGGGAAGGTGAGAGGGAATGAGTGAATCTTATTCTCATCAGATTTGGCTTAAAGAGGGAATAACATGCACACTCAATTGGGTATGGAAATCTATCTTACCCTTCAGGAAAATAGGGAGGGGAAGGGGATAAGAGAGCATGAAAATGTTAGAGGGGAGGGTAGATTGGGAGAGGGGGTAATCAGAAGCAAACACTTCTGAGGAGGGACAGGATCAAAAGAGAGAATAGAATAAATGGAGGACAGGAAAGGATGAAGGGAAATATAGTTAGTTTTTCACAACATGACTGCTATGGAAATATTTTGCATGAGTACCCACATATAATATATATCGACTTGCTTACCTTTTCAATGAGGGTGGGTGGTGAAGGAGGAAGGGAGAAAATTTGCAACCCCAAGTTTTATAAACAAATGTTAAAAAAAAATTGTTTTCACATGGAACTATGAAATAAGATATATAGGAAATGGGGTATAGAATCTATCCTGCCCTACAAGAAAATTGAAGGGAAAGGGGATAAGAGAATGGGGTGGGAGATAGAAGGGAAGGCAGATTACAGGAAGGGGTATTCAGAATGCATGTCATCTTTGGGTGGGGTAAGGGATGGTATAGGGAGAAAATTTGGAAATCAAAATCTCACAGAAGTGAATGTTGAAAACTAAAAATAAATTAGTTAATTAAGAAAAAAGAAAAGACCTTGCCTCATCCCACTACCAGTGGCTTCCCTCTGTGATCATATTTCATTTGCACTGTGTGTAACTTATTTTACATACTTGTTTACATTTTGTCTCTTTCATTAGAATTTGAGTCCCCTAAGGGTAAGTAATTATTTCTTTTTTGTTTGTTTCTTTATGTCTGCATCACTTAGCACAGTGTCTGGCTCAAGGTGGGCCCTTAATTAATTACAGATTCTTTATTCACTTTTATTTAGCTTCACTTTTCCTATTCTCTACTAGTGAAATAGATTTTTTTGAAAACAGCTGTAAAACTTTACATTTATTTGTGTTACAAGAGGTGGATCAGAAGATATAATGTTGGGGAATGTAGCCAAGATGGCAGAGTAAAAGTAGTGACTTGCTTGAGCTCTCCCCCAAACCCCTCCAAACACCTGTAAAAATGGCTCTAAACAAATTCTAAAGCAGCAGATCACACAAAAAGACAGAGTGAAATAAATTTCCAGCCCAAGACAACCTGGGAGGTTGATCTGAAAGGTATATCCTGCCAAGCTGGGAGAGGAACATAGTTTGGTGTGGGCATGCAGGCCTCAGTGAACCTGGAGCAGGCCTCAGAAAACTGAATCATGGGCAGCTGTAGTGGTTTCCAGACTTCTCAACCCATGAATGCCAAAGACAACTTAGAAGGTCAGTAGGAAACGTCTTTGTCTGTGATGGTGAGAGAGAAGCATGTGTTCTAGCCCCATTCCCCAAACTCAGCCCTGGGGCAGTGGCTGCCTCCACAGCTTCTGGGCCAGAGACTTAGGGGAAATCAAGTGACTGTTCAGAGGGGGATTTCAGGGATCTCTTTGCTGGTGCAGGATTCTCTTGCTTTACCCATGCTTGGATCTGGGTCACAGTTCTGTCTGGCAGTCCTAGGATGAGGAGCAGTGCTGGGCATGGTGGAGCTTATAGTGGCTGTAAAGAGAGAATCTTCCTCATAGTTCCAAGACAGAAAAGAGTACTTAGGTCACTCACAGACCAGAGCACAGTCCAGGAAAGGAGTAAATAACTCACCCTTATCATAGCACCTGGGAAGAACTGAAAATTTACAGGTCCCTAGAAGTATCTCTGAAAACAGCTGCACAAAACCCCTGAAGCTTGGGACAGTACATTCTCCACACTGGAAACAGTCCCCTACCTTAACAAAGAGTTTATAACTCAAGTAATTGACCAGGATCATGAGCAAGCAGCACAAAAAGAGTCAGACTATATTGTCTTACTTTGACTTAAGGGGGGAATAACATACACAATTGGGTATGAAAATCTATCTTGCCCTACAGAAAAATAAGGGGGAAAGGGGATGAGAGAGCAGGGGTTTGATAGAGGGAAGGGCAGGTTGGGGGAGGGGATAATCAAAAGCAAACATTTCTGAGAAGAGATGGAGTCAAAAGAGAGAATAGAATAAACAGGGGGTAAGATAAAAAGAAAATATACTTAGTTTTTCACAACATGACCAGTATGGAAGTGTTTTGCATGACTACACATGTATAACTTGTATCAAGTAGCTTACTTTCTCAATGAAGGTGAGTGGAGAGGGAGAAAGGGAGAAAATTTAGAACCCAAAATTTTAAAAACAAAAGTTAAAAAAATCATTTTCATATGCAACTGGGAAATAAGATATACAGGAAATGGTGTATAGAAATCTATCCTGCCCTACAGGGAAATTGAAGGGGAAGGGGATAACAGAAAGGGGGGGAGAAATAGAAGGGCGGGCCAATTAGGGGTATTTAGAATGCATGCCATCTTGGGGTAGGGGAAGGGATGAGATGGGAAGAATGTTATCCTGGTTTTGCTCGATTCACCAATATCAATTTATAGATATCTTCCCAGATTACACTAGAACTATTTATTTTCCCCATTTTATGTCACAACAGTAATCATTTATTACATTTATATACCATAATTTAATCATCCATACATCAAGAAGTTGGAAATTCTTTAGTTTTTTTCAGCTTTGCATTTTTTTTAATTCTATAAACATTTTTGTATATATGAGTCATTTATATGCCTTTGATTCCTTTGAGTCGTGTGTGGTAATGTTATTTGTGGGTTACAGAGTGTTCAGAGTTTGGTGAATGGAGAACATAGGTCTAAAGTACTTTCAAGAATAGCTGCATCAATTCACACTCCACCAAGTGTGAATTAATGTGCCTATTTTCCTTTAGTCTCTCCAGAATTTTTCATTATCTTCTTTTGTCATTTTTGTCAAACCAGTGAGTCTGAGACAAAAAGTCTGAGTTGCCTTAACTTTTTGTCTATTAATGAGTTATTTGGAGCATTTTTTTAATATAAGGTTATCAATAGTTTGGATTTCTGTCTTTGAAAACTGCTTGTTCATATCTTTTGACCATTAACCCATGGTGGAATGGCTTTTATTCTTGTAAATTTGTATCACTTCCTCAAAAATCTTGGATATGAAAAAAATCTATTTGTTTCTTTATTGCTTGAAAGATGAAATTATCATTAAGATTTGATGAATATTAAATTTGCTATTCTTTTAGCAGAGAGAACTCCACAATAAGTCTAGCTATTTGAAATGCCTCATTGTCACAAAAGCATAAACTTACACCAAAGCATTTGATTTGTTTGTTGGACTCCTTCTCTAATTCCTTTTCCTGTCCAAGTGGAATAACCCCATGGAAATATTGCTTTTTTTCTTCTTCCCTCATTCTTCATCCAAGATCTTTCCTCTATATTTCTACTTAGGTCTTTAGTTTCCTAACATGAATATATACTCTGTCCCTTGAATTTTTATTTATTTTATTTCTTTTTAATGAGGTGAACCATTTAAATAAATTTAATATTTTAGAGAACTTTAAATAGTCAAATTTTATAGTGAGTTCTTGTAGACTAACTTTTAGTTGTGCCTGTAATGGAGGGTTTTGATTTCCACTTCATACCATGCACAGGTTTCCCATACCTTACCTCAGGAAGAAGGAAAGGCATTTTTAATTGGCTGCTGAGGCAGAACTAGCTATGCATTCAAAAAGTGTTAAGCAGACACAATGTCCTCTCTTTCCTGATGGTAAAATGACAGCAGTGGTAATGGAATATCTGTGTATGTTCTGAAGTGGAGAGCAGGAATCTCAATTTTGCATGCCTGGAAGTAAGTTCACAAAAACCCACTTGATCCCAATACTTGGCCTTCATACTTTGTCAGTCCCCCATTAAATTTTCTACTGTTAAAGCATAAAACATCCAGAAATGTGATATGACCTAAGGACAGTCTAATTCTTACTTGTATGTGTAACAGAATCAACATGTAGGTTTCAGATGATGGAGAGCCTTTGGGAAAAAAAAGTGAAGTACAAGTCTTCCATGAATTTTCAATATGCTATATTAAGAGATTGGGCAACTATAAAAGTGAAACAAAAGAACAATGGAAGGAAAAACCAGAATTACCCAAATGCCCTCAAAATTCCAATGGCAGATTTCACTTTTATTGTCATTTATCTGATGGTAATAATCTGGTTTCATCTCCTGCACACATTTCCACCTTTAAAAAAAAGAATAAAAAGAAAATTTCATTTCTTGATCAAGAGAAAGCTCACATTCACATTACAATTGATCAAAATACACTCCAATGGGGCATATGTAAAATTCTATAAAAACAAGTGTTTTTTTTCCAAATGTGTAGAATTAAAAATTAATTCAATTGGAGCACCTGTGACTAACCAATCAAGTGGAAAGCCATCATAATGTCCCACAAAATAACTTTTAGAATTCAAGAGAAGTTGTTTTCAGACTTCTTCAAACTTTTATCACTGCTCTACAACTTGATCGCCATACCTAACCTTTCCTTTTGTTCAACAACTTAACATTTGTCCAATAGTTCCCTTTCAGAGCAGCCAGGTAGTGCAGTTGATAGGATGCTGGATCTAGAGTCAGAAAGATCTGAGTTCAAATATGACCTGAGATACTTAATAAATTCTGCGTCATTTGTTCATTTAGATTGCTTTGATTCACTAAATTAGATAAACTGTATAGCTATTCAAGTGATTGTAGCAATTAGTCATTGCTAATTTTTTGTTTGTTTGTTTGTTTTCAATAGCCTCTTACCTGGATGAAACTGCTATCACAACTCAGAGAAGGGAAAAGTCAATCACAAGATAATTCAGTTTTCAAGACTCTTTTGTTGTATTTCCCTTATCTTTCATGAAATTTGCATCATTGTATATGCTTTTTTTTATTATTGTGACTTTATTATTGTGATACAATTTCACTGGGGTAGGCATCCCAATGGAGACATTCCCTCTACCAATCTAAAGAAGTTTTAGCCATTTTTCTTAAGGATATGAAAATGATCATCTGACAATCATACATTTATGCCATTCTTCAAGATGTATATGAGAATTAAATGAAATAGGAAAAAAAGGGTGTACTTTTTTCATATATCATCCAATTAAATTCAAATGTCTCTAGCACACTTCTATTGCCCTATTGTCTGACATATTGGATGAAAATCTAAAGCCTTTCTAGTCCAAATTGTCATTAATTGCATGACTAAGTTTCTAGGCTGAAATTTACTAAGGAGTCATATAACATGCATTTCAGGTACAAGTGTTTCATGAACTCATGCAATTGCTAATTGATTGAATGTACACTCCTCTTACCTTTATTCTCCCAGCAGTATGAATTCACATGAACACATAATTATCTCTGACTTTGTATAAACTGGTACTTGCACACATTAGCATTGGTTCAATCATTGTTCAAAAAGATCTCCATAAAATGAAGCACTCTTCCAATTTTGTTGCATAATAAGTAAAAATCCTCTGCTCTATGATATGTACTATTCAAGCATTTTGGTTCTCATTGAAAATTAGACATCATATAATGTATTTGGCACGAGGATACTAGGTAATCAATAGGACTTGATTGTGACTAACATCTGAAATTGTAGTTGTTTTTAATGGGAAGTGCATTTTATTAGCTATATACATAAATGGGTATATAAACAGTGGTCTGATAAATATGATAATATATAATATAACTAATATAATACAACACAACAATATAAAGTTACATTAGAGTAGATAAGATTATACTGCACCAGTCATATCACTGATTTTGGAACTTTCAGTGAGGAAATATAATCTAGCAATGGTAATTGGAACATACATATGTATTTTGTATGTATTTATGTATGCATGCATGCATATGCACATATACACATAATTCTTTTAAGCAAAAAAATCAAGAACAAAATTCCTCTATATTTGTGCATTTATCTTTTCTTAAGTAATGATTTGTCCTTTTTTCTTAAAATAATTATGAATTTCATCAAAAAACTTTCTTTCCTATTGTAAATAATTTTTGAGTAAAATAAATCTATATATTGAATTTTTATTTCCAACCAAGCAACTTTCCTGGATTTCAGGAAACTCTTGGATCTCCAAAAACTCATCACGGGGCAAGATGAGGTCAACTCTGAAACTTACATTTCCTCAGATCATTACCTGCCTCAGCTACAGGACTTCCTTATGCTCCATGCAGAGCACCCTTTCCCACTTCTGCTTTCATCTTCTTTTTATGTTTTTTCTTCCTCCATTAGACTGTGAACTCCTTGAAGGCAGAGCCTTTTGTCACTTTCTTTGTATACACATCACTTAACACAGGGCCTTGCGCATAGTAAACACTTAAAATTTTATTGACTCTCACTGACTATTCTCAGGAGTAGCAGCATAATTCTACTCAGGTGTGTGGTGGAGCCAGCTGGAAAGGGCTCTCAAAAACCAATTGCTACATTTTCAATGTGAACACCTCAGAAATCAGCAAATCTTAGAAATCAGGACTTGATTTATTGTTTGATGTTAGGAAAAGTGATGGGAAATACATTTAAATTGAAGATTAACTTACAAGTGTCATGGGCACATTTTTTTGGAAATGGTGGTTGTTATAAAGGTTTTATTTCTCAGTTTCCTCATATGTAAAATACTTATAATAATAACTGTTTTGCCTATTCTGAATAGCAGATTTGAGGTGGGAAGGAAAACTGTAAAGGATATTTGAAAAAGTTAAAACACTCTTTCCCTGTCGCTGCTGAGTCGAGCGGAAAGAGGAGGCTCCTGGGTGTTTTCAAAATTTAGCTTCACCCATGAACCGCTGCCATGGCCGAGGAAGGCATTGCTGCTGGAGGTGTAATGGACATTAACACTGCTCAACAAGAAGTGCTGAAGACCCCACTCATCCACGATGGCCTAGCTCGTGGAATTCGTGAAGCTGCCAAAGCCTTGGACAAACGCTAAGCCCATCTTTGTGTTCTTGCTTCCAACTGTGATGAACCTATGTATGTAAAGTTGGTTGAGGCCCTGTGTGCTGAGCACCAAATCAACTTGATCAACAAGAAGCTGGGTGAATGGGTAGGCCTCTGTAAAATTGACAGAGAGGGAAAGCCCCATAAAGTGATTGGCTGCAGCTGAGCTGTTGTTAAGGACTATGGCAAGGAATCTCAGACTAAAGATGTCATCGAAGAATACTTTAAATGTAAGAAATGAATAAAATAAAAACCTTGGTCTGATTTGAAAAAAAAAGAAAAAGTTAAAACAATAGCAATATCATATATATTTAGGAATTATTGTAACTTCCATAACTATTGTCTCCAAAGGTGAAGATCATCACCAGCATCTCCAAGGGAAAAAATGATGTAAAAAATCAGGTAGAGAATATAAGATCCCTTGTGCTTAGTATATGTTAATTTATACAACTAATGACAATATTTGTTGACTAATTTTTTTTAATGATTCCAAAAGAAAGCTTAGGAGAAACCTGGGAATTGATTGTTTCAGTGAGAAACTAGCAACCATTAAAAGCATTGGTTAATTTTCCAAAGGCCATACAGCTTTCTCTCTCCTAATCAATTCTGAACCATGTTCATTGTCTGTCTTCAGTGTTGGTATCAATAGGACAATTTTATGAGCTGTCCATCTTGCTCCATGGCATCATCTTATTATTAGTCTTTCTTTATCTCTTGCATTTTTCCTTGCATTTTACATTTGTTTTATATACTTATATACTTAATTAGTAATTAATATCAAAATTAATTAATTAATAATCAAAGTATTAAATAAATTCACATTTATGTTGCATCTACCAAGAATTGTCTAATTGTAGAACATGTATCAAAATCACTTTGTTGGAGTTTTTAAAGATTCATTGTTCTTATAAATCAAGTGTCTGTTTTATATGTTCAGCATAAATAAATGTCACATATATATGTATTGATAACTAACCTCTTCAAATGCTTTTTTGAGGATATCCTCAATATAATGTAAATTCTTTTCATACAATAGTAAGAAAGTAGATATATGGACTGATATTTTATTGATACTTTTAAATGACAATATTCTCAGAAATAATGAAGTCCATGATTTTTTTTCAATCATCTTGAATCCAATCTTCATTTTGATGCCAGTGATCAATATCTTTGATTTCTTTTTCTTCCAATATTGACTTATTCTGTTCCATTGCTCTTCCATCTTTATTTTTTTAGAATAATTTTTAATTACACATGTAGCACATTTAAAAGCATTCATATGAGGAAATTCCATTGTTATTTATTAGAAATTGTTCTGTAGAAGCTTTATAGATCTTTGCCAATTTTCTTCTCTTTCTCATCCTTCAACTTATGAGCTTAAATTATACTTTTATAATCTAATTTAATAGACTATTTTATCAAACTTCTATAAACTCATTTTTTCATTGCTTCACATTATTTTATTATTTGTACATAATTTTTAGAAACATGTTTAAATTGTAAACTGGTATTGTTCTTGTCTGCCGTTTCTATCTGCTTGGCAATGAGATAAAATATTTGCTGACTAAGGCAGTTTCTAGTCTCTTGTGGTAATTGATTGATCTAGATTAAACTTCATTAGGAAAATATGAAAGCATACATTTCAATATCTGTTCTTTCATGAATTTCCCCATTAAAAGTCATTAGGAACATATTTAAATAAGTGAAATGTCAACTATCTCAAATGTATAACCTATTTTGTCTTTTTTATTCTTTCTACTAATGTGATAATGGTTTGGATCCCCATAGATAACTAATTCAGAAATTACTTCCACAACAGAATCTGCACTTCCTATTGTTGAAGTAGAATCAATTAAATTTTAAGACTGTCATTCAGTGCTCACTATATTAGTGTTTACCAACTCTCATGTTAAAGAAAATATACTTGACATAAACATTAGGCCTCTATACAGTATATACTGCTCTTGTTTCTTAATCCTGAGCTATGTTTTTAATAGTATTTTATTTTTTCCCAATTACATATCAAGACAATTTTTGACATTCCTTTTATGAGATTTTGAGTTCCAAACTTTTCTCCCTCACTTCCTTCCACTTTTACAAAAAGGTGGGTAATTTGATACAATTTCTACATGTGCTGTCACGTAGCATATTTCCATATTAGTCACAATTGTGAGAGAAGGAACAGATCAAAAGGAAAAAACAAAACAAAGCAAAAAGAATTAAGTAAGTGAAAAAAGTGTGCTTCAATCTGCATTCAGAGTCCATCACATCTTTATCTGGATATGGATAGCACTTTCCTTCATGAGTCCTTTGTATTTGTCTTTGATCATTGTGTTGCTAAGAAGAGCTGAGTAATTTATAGTTGATCATCACACAATGTAGACGCTGTGTACAAAGTTTTCCTTGTTTGGCTCACTTCACTTTGCATCAGTTTGTACAAGTCTGTTCAGATTTTTTTCTGCAATCAGCATCTTCATCATTTCTTATTGCACAATAGTATTCCATTACATTCATAAAACACAGCTTGTTCATTCATTCTCCAAGTGACAGACATCCTCATAATTTCCAAAATTGTGCACCACAAAAAGGGCTGTCATAAATATTTTTGCACATGTAGGTCATTTTCCCTTTTTTGTGATCACTTTGGGATGCACTAGTGGTATTGCTGGACCAAGTGTATTCACAGTTTGAGCTTTGGGCATAGTTTAAAATTTGCTCTCGAGCATGGTTGGATCACTTCACAACTCCATCCAAAGTCAATTAGTGTCCAAAATTTCCCACATCCTCTCCAAAATTTATCATTTCCCTTTTTTGTCATATCAGTCAATGTGATAGATGTGTCGTATTACCCCAGAGTTGTTTTAATTTGCATTCCTCTAATCAAATAATTCTTATAAATTTGACTCAGTGTTCTATACATATATTTGATATACCCACTATCTTCCTGATAAAGCTTCTAGCTTATCTCCATTACATATAATGCTCACTGATGGTTTTATTTGGATACTACTTATCATTTTAAGGAAAACTCCATTGATTCCTAAATACATATATTTATCAGAGACACTGACAGTAAAAAAAAATATTTCCCAGCTTTCTGCTTTGCTTCTAATCTTGATTGCATTGGTTTTAACTGTGCAAAAGCTTTTTAATTTAATTTAATAGAATCAAAATGACCTATTTTACATTTTTTAATGCTCTCTATCTCTTGTTTGGTCATGAACTCATAACTTGCTTAACTTCTCCTTTAAAAATTTGGCTGCTATACAACTTGGTGCATATATGTTACCTCATTGCCTACAGTACTTATTAGCAAGATGTAGTTTCCCTTCTAATCTCTTTTAATTAGGTCATTTTTTGCTTTTGCTTTGTATGAGATCAAGATTGCTACCACTTCTTTTTCTTTTTGATTTCATCTAAAGTGTAATAGATCCTGTTCCATCTTCTTGACTGTACTCTCTGTGTGTATCTCTGCTTCGAGTGTATTTCTTGTAAACAACATATTGTAGGTTTCTGGTGTTTGATGTACTCTGCTATCTGGTTCAGTTTTATGGGAGAGTTCATCCCAATAACATTCACAGTTATGATTACTAACATTGTATTTTGCTCCATCCTATTTTTCATTTGCCGTCTCTCTCCATTCACCCTTTTCCCCCTCAACAGTGTTGAGCACCTCCTCCTTTCTGCCCTCTCTTCTGTCAGTACCCTGTGCTTTTACTTAATCTCCTCCCCTCTTACTTTTCTGTCAGTTAAAATAGATTTCTATATCCAACTCATTGTGTATATTATTCCCTCTCTGTCCCAATATTGATGACAGTAAGGTTCAAGTGATGTTCATCACCTACACTGGCTATAAAAATTGTTTCCCAGTTTTCTGTTTCCCTTCTAATCTTGGTTACATTGGCTTTGTTTGTGCAAAAACTTTCAATTTAATGTAATCAAAATCATCCATTTTGCATTTTATAATGTTTTCTATCTCTTGTTTTGTCATAAATTTTTCTATTCTCCATAAATCTGACAGGTAAATTATTTCTTGCTCTCCTAGTCTGTTTATAGTATCAGTTTTATATCTAAATCTTGTACCCATTTTGACTTTATCTTGGTGTAAGGTGTAAGATGATGGTCTATGCCTAATTTCTGCCAAATTATTTTTCAGATTTCCGAGCAGTTTTTGTTAAATATTGAATTTTTATCCCAGAAGCTGGAGTCTTTGGGTTTATCAAACAGTAGTTTACTACAGTCATTGGCTACCTAACCCATTCCACTAATCCACCACTCTATTTCTTACCCTGTACCAAATAGTTTTGACGATTGTCACTTTATAATATGGATTTGGATTTGATATGGCTAGGCCAGCTTCCTTTGCATTTTTTTTTCATTAATTCCCTTCATATTCTTGACCTTTTGTTTTTCCAGATGTATTTTGTCATTTTTTTTCTGATTCTATAAGATAATTTTTGGTAGTTTTGTTGGCATGGCACTGAATAAGTAAATTAATTTAGGAAGAATTGTAATTTTTGTTATATTACCTCAGCCTACCCAGGAGAAATTGGTATTTTTCCATTATTTAAATCTGACTTCATTTGTGTGACAAGTGTTTGTAATTGTGTTCATATAGTTTCTGGGTTTGTTTCAGCAAGGTAGACTCCTAAATATTTTATAATGTCTACAGTAACTTTTAATGGAATTTCTCTCTTTATCTCATGCTGTTGGACTTTGTTGGTAGTATGTAGAAATGTCAGTGATTTATGTGGGTTTATTTTATATCCTGCAACTTTGCTAAAGTTGTTAATTATTTCAATTATTTTTTGAGTTCATTCTCTAGGATTCTCTAAGTATGCATCTGCAAAGAGGGATTGTTTTGTTCTCCAATTGTCTATTCTAATTCCTTCAATTTCTTTTTCTTCTTTTATTGCTAAAGGTTACATTTCTACTATAAAATTAAATAGCAGTGGTGATATTTGGCATCCTTACTCCACCCACTATCTTACTGGTAAAGCTTCTAGCTTATCTCCATTACATATAATGCTCACTGATGGTTTTATTTAGATGCTACTTATCATTTTAAGGAAAACTCCATTGATTCCTACATTCTCTATTGTTTTTAATAAATGTATGATTTCTATTAGTTTTTTTGATGATATGATCAATGACGCTTATGGTTTTCCAAACACGGAACCACCCCTGTATTCCTTATATAAATCTTACCTGCTTATAGTGTATTATGCTCATGATAAGTTGCTATAATCTCTTTGCTAATATTTTATTTATTTTGCATAATTATTCATTAGGGAATTTGGTCTATAAATTTCTTTTCTGTTTTGAAGCTTCTTGGTTTAGATATCAGCACCATATTTGTATCATTAAAACATTTGGTGGGACTCCTATTATGCCTATTTTTCCAAATTGTTTTATAGTAAAGGAATTAAGTGTTTTTTCAGCATTTGGTAAAATTCATTTATAAATCCACCTGTCCCTGGACATTTTTTCTTAGGAAGTTCATTGATTGCTTTTTCACTTTTATTTTCTGAAATGGAGTTACTTAAGTATTTTATTTCCTCTTCCTTTGATCTAGGAAATTTATATTTTTGTAAATATTCATCCATTTTACTTAGGTTGTCAGAAATGTTGGAATACAGTTAGGCAAAATAGCTCTTAATTATTGTTCTAATTTCCTTTTCATTGGTGGGATAGTCACCCTTTCCATTTTTGATATTGGTAATTTGGTTTTATTCTTTCTTTTTTAAATCAAATTAATCAAAAGTTTAACTATTTCATTGGTTTTCTCATAAAATGTGGTCTTAGTTTTATTTATTAATGTAATACTTCTCTTACTTTCAATTCTGTGGATTTCTCCTTTATTTTCAGAATTTCTAATTTGATATTTGATTGTAGATCTTCATCTTGGCCTTTTCTTGCTTTTTCAGCTGCATGCCCAATTCACTGATCTCTTCTTCCTCTAAATTATTTATGTAGGCATTTAGAGATGTAAAATTTCCTCTAAGAACTTCTTTAGCTGAATTCCACAAATTTTGGTATGTTGTCTTATTATACTTGCTCTCTTTGATGAAATTATTATTTCTCTGATTTCTTGTTTGACCCACTTATTTTTTTTTGTTATTAGAGTATTTATTTTCTAATTAAAATTGAATCTATTGTTCCATTTCCTTTCATTATATGTAATTTTTATGGCATCATTATCTGAAAAGAATGCATTTAATATGTTTGCCTTTCTGCTTTGGATTGTGAAGATTTTATGCCAAAATACACGGTCATTTTTGTGTACGTCCCATGTACCACTGAGAAAAAGGCATAATCCTTTGTATCTCCATTCAATTTTCTCCAGTCATCTACCATATCTAACTTTTCTAAAATTCTATCCACCTCCTTATTTCTTGTTTATTTTGTGGTTAGATTTATCTAGTTCTTAGAAGGGGAGGGGAGGTCCTCCACTAGTATACTTTTGCTATCTATATCTTTCTTTAACTCACTTAACTTCTCCACTAAGATTTTGGATTCTATACCATATGCATATGTGCATATGTGTTTAGTATTACTATTACTTCCTTCTTTATGGTTACCTTTTAGCAAAATGTAGATTCCTAATCTTTTTTAATTAGATCTATTTTTTGATTTTGCTTTGTCTGAGATCAGGATGGCTTTTTTTTTTATTTCATCAACTTCATTTACTTCATTACTTCAGTGAAAGCAAAATATATTTTGCTTCAGCCTTTTACTTTTACTATGTGTGTATCTCTGCTTCAATTGTGTTTCTTGTGAACAACATATTGCAGGAATAGTTTTTTTTTAATCTACTCTGCTATCAGCCTCTCTTTTATGGCAGAGTTCATCCCATTCACATTCATAGCAATGGTTAACAACCATGTATTTTCCATCATATATTCCATCATATATTCTCCCTGTTTATACTTTTCTCTCTCCTTTCACCCTGTCCATCCTCACTAGTATTTTGTTTCTGACCACCACCTCCCTCAATCTGTCCTCCATTCTATCAGCCTCCTCCCTTTTCTTTTCTCTTTTCCTTACTACTTCTTCCCTACCTTCTGCCCCATCTCCTACCCCTCCTTTTTCTTCTCCCTTTCTCCTGCTACTTCCCTACAGGGCAAGATAAATTTCTATACCCAACTGACTGTATATGTTATTCTCTCCAAGAGCCAAATCTGATAAGAGTAAGGTTCAAACAATGCTCACTCCTTCTCCTCTTTCCATCTACTTCAGTCTGTCATTTGCACTTCTTCATGTGATGTAGTGTATTCTATTTTGCCTCCTCTTCTTCTCCTAATACAATTGTTTTTCTTTCACCCTTTATTTTTTCTTATATCACCACTTCAAAATTAGAGCCAAACTGTCTGTCTATGTATACTCCTTCTAACTTCCTTAATAAAGATACAGTTCTCAAGAGTTACAAATATTGCCTCCCAGTATGGTGATATAAACATTTTAAGCTTTTTTTTTTTAATAAAATGTCTTTTTTTCTTTCTAGTTTACCTTTTTGCACATGTATTTGAAGATCAAACTTTTTGTTCAGCTCTGTTCTTTTCATCAGAAATAACTTAAAATCCCCTATGTAATTCAATGTCCATGTTTTACTTTGAATGTTAATGTCCTATTTTGCTCGGTAGTTGGCTCTTGGCTCTAATCCAAACTGTTTTACCTTCTAAAATATTATATTCCCAACCCTGATATTTTAAGGCAGAAGCTGCTAACTCCTGTGTAATCCTGACTGTGGTGCCTTGATATGTGATTTTTTTATGGCTCCCTGCAGTATTTCCTCCTTGACCTGATAATTCTAGAATTTGGCTACAATATTCCTTAGATGAAATGCAAATTTTGGGATCTCTTTAAGGAGGTTATCAGTGGATTCTTTCAATAACTATTTTGCCCTCTGGTTCTTGGATGTCAGGGCAGTTTTCCTTGATAACTCCTTGAAAGATGCTGTCCAAGCTTTTTATTTTTCATGGTTTTCAGACAGTCCAATAATTCTTAAATGTTCTCTCCTGAATCTATTTTCCAGGTAAGTTGTTTTTCCAATGAGGTATTTTACATTTTCTACTATTTTCTAATTTTTTTTTATTTTGTTTGACTGATTTTTGATATCTCTCAAAGTCATTGGCTTCCATTTGGCCAATTCTAATTCTCAAGAAATTGTTTTCTTCAGTTAGCTTTTGTAACTTGCTTTCCATTTGACCAATTCCATTTTTAAGGTGTTGTTTTCTTCAGTGGATTTTTTCCCCCTTTGGCTAATTGTATTTATTAAAGAATTGATTTCTTCAGTCAATTTTTGTCCTTCTTTTCCTAAGCTGTTGACTCACTCTTGCATACCTCTCATTTTTTTCCCTATTTTCCCCCTACCTCTCTTATTTCACTTTTAAAATCCTTTTTGAACCCTCCCAAGAAGGATTTTTGGGCTTGAGACCAATTCATATTCCTCTTTGAAGTTTCACATGTAGGCATTCTGGCATTGTTGTCCTTTTCTGAGTTTGTTTTTTGGTCTTTACTTTTACCATAGAAACTCTCTATGGTCAAGATTCTTTATTTTTTGCTTCTTGCTCATATTTTGCCTTTCTCATGGCTTGTAATGTTGAGCTTTGTTCCTGGGGAACAGGGGAAAATGACCCAAGTTTTTTTGTGCTTGGGACCAGGGTCATGATCACTGGCTTTGTGCACCTGGGCCTTAAGTGCTGGCTGCTTTTTCACTGCACTGGGGTGGCCTGGCCTCATCTCACTTGTTATTGCCTGGTTTCTGGGGCTGGCAATTTGCTTTCTGAACTGGGGCTAGAGGCCTCAGAGTTGTCTTCCTGAGCCACTGGCTGAGCCAGAAAAGAGGGTCCTCAGTTGCTAATCTCTGTTGTGGCTAAGAGCTTCCTCCTGGCTTTCCCAGACACTGCCTGTGCTAGGCTGAGCTCCCCTTTTACCTAAGTGAAACAGGCCCTTCCTGAAGTCCTTTTAAGTCATATTAAGCTAGAAAATTGTTTCACTCCATCTTTTTGTAGGTTCTAAAACTTCAGAATTTGTTTAGAGGATTGATGTAATGTTTCAAAGGGAAACTGGGGATAGCTTAGGCAACTTCCTCCCTTCTCTCTGCCATCTTGGTTTCAAGTCTTACATTTAATGAGTTGTTTTCTTTAGATTTTGAACTTCATTTTCCATTTGGCCAATTCTACTTTGTAAGAAGTTGTTTCCTTTGTCCAGGTTTTTGACTATTTTTTTCCATGATTCTCTTTCATCACTCACATTTATTTTCCCAGTTTCCCTTCTACCTCTCTAATATCATTTTTGAGCTCCTTTTTGAGCTCTTCCATGAGTTCTTTCTGGCCTTGAAACCACTTCCAATTTTCTTTGGCATTTTGTCTATAGGTGTTTTGACATTGTCATCCTCTTTTGAGTTTTCATCTTGATCTCCTGTCACCGAAATAACTTTCTATGGTCAGATTATTATTTTGTTTTTCTTTTTCTTTTTGGTTGTTGCTCATCTTTTTTGGCCTTTTTCCTTTCTTTTAAATTTGAGTCCTGCTCTGGGGTGGAAGGGGCACTGGCTCAAGCTTCTTCTTGTGCCAGGAGCTATAGACCCTGACTGTTTACCTGGTGCTGTGTGATGTTGCCCTGAGGCCCTGTTATTCCAGTAACATATTTCTACATTTCCCTGGGTCCACACTGAAGCATGTGCCAGACTGGCTGCTGGTGGCTGCCTGTTTGCCCAAGGCTATGCTGAAGCACAAGGCAGTCAGAGATGGAATCTCCCAGTTCTCCTGGCTTTGCTGTGGCATGTGTGGGATCCTGGTGTTAGTGTTTGCCTGTTTCACTGCACTGGGGCTCAGAATCTACAATCAAATTTTTCATTAAAGTCACAGAATACAAAACTATTTGTCAATTTAATTTTGAGGCTCTTTTTCTCCATAGAATACTTCTGCCTCCTAATTTTCTATAACAGCAGCTAAAAAATAAACAGCAATTGTTTATGTAGTTGAATTTGATGAATTAACAACCCTCTAAACAGCATATTTTGTTCCTTTTGGTGCATAATACAGTTGTCTCCCAACTCTCTCTCCCTTTTATGCCACTGACAGATAAGGAGAGGGTGGAACAGAAACAAAAACCATTTTATAGGTCTCTTAAATTCAGTAACATTAAAAAGGTAGTACTGTGTAGTGCAGGTGTGGGGAACCTGAAACCTCTAGGCCACATGTGGCCTTCTAGATCGTTGGGTGTGAATTTTTGACAAAGTCCATCAGTCAAAGGGCCACATTTGAGCACCTAGAGGGCCACATGTGTTCTCAAGGCTACAGGTTCCCCACCTGTTGTGTACTAGGTAGAGAGCTGGCCTTTTCAAAGTCAGGAAAACCTCAGTTCAAGTATCTGAAACTTACTGACAGTATAACCCTGGGAAAGATTCTTAACTCTCAGTTGTTTCCATGAAATTTTCTTCAGGATGTTATTTGTTTTCCAGGTCACGGAATTCTTTGCCTGTTCAATGAAGCCTATGACTCCTCAGAATAATGTTTTTTAAATGCATAGAATATATATGGGTGTGTGTATATGTTATGTGTGTATGCATATGCATATATGTATATACATTGTACATACAACTAATTATATTAAAATATAGCTATAAAATAAAAGAACAAACTTATAGATCTTAGGTTAAGAACTACTTTCTTTTTCATTAGTAGTTACTTCTTTTTTAATATTAATTTATTTATTTTTAATTTTCAACATTCACTTCCACAAGAAGTTCCAAATTTTCTCCTCATCTCCACCCTTCCCCCACTTCAAGATGGTAAGCATTCTGAAAACCCATTCCCCTGATATGCCATTCCTTCTATCACAACCCTCCTTCTCTTATCCATTTCCCCTTCTATTTTCTAGTAGGGCAGGATAGATTTCTGTACCTCATTGTCTGTATACCTTATTTCCCAGTTGTATGTAAAAACAATTTTTAATGTTTGTTTTTAAAACATCAGGTTCGAAATTCTCTCCATTGCTCCCTGCCCACCTACCCTCATTGAGAAGGTAAGCAACTCGATATAGGTTATAAATGTGTACTCATGCAAAACATTTACATAATAGCCATGTTGTGAAAAACTAACAATATTTCCCTTCATCCTATCCCACCCCCCATTTATTTTATTCTCTCCTTTGACCCTGTCCCTCCTCAAAAGACTTTGCTTCTGATTACCCCTTCACCCAATTTGTCCTCCCTTCTATCATCCCCCCTCTCTTATCCCCTTTCCCCCTATTTTCCTGTACGGTTAGATAGATTTCCATACCCAATTGAGTGTGTATATTATTCCCTCCTTAAGCCAAATCCAATGAGAGTAAGATTCATTCATTCCCTCTTATCTCCCCCCTCTTCCTCTCCATGGTTAAACCTTTTTTCCCCCTCTTTTATGTGAGATAATTTACCCCATTTTACCTCTCCCTTTCTCCTTCTACCAGTGCATTCCTCTATCACCCATTATTTTTGTTTTTTAAATATGTTCCCTTCATATTCAATTCACTCTGTGCCCTCTGTCTTTATATATTCCCTCCAACTACCCTAATATTAAGAAAGGTCTCATGAGTTTACAGATATCATCTTTCCATGTAGGAATGTAATCAGTTCAACCTTAATAAATCCCTTATGATTTCTCTTTTGTGTTTACCTTTTCATGCTCCTCTTCATTCTTGCATTTGAAATTCAAATTTTCTATTCAGCTCTGATCATTTCATCAAGAATGCATTAAATTCCTCTATGTCATTGAATGTCAATTCTCTCCTTGCCATTGATTACATTCAGTTTTATTGAGTAGGTAATTCTTGGACCTTTGTTCTAGCTCCTCTGACCTCCAGAATGTCAAATTCCAATCCTTCTAATCCCTTAAAGTAGAAGCTGCTAAATCTTGTGTTACCCTGATTGTGTTTCCACAGTACTTGAATTGTTGCTTTCTGGCTGCTTGCAATATTTTCTCCTTGACCTGAGAACTCTGGAATTTAACTATGCTATTCCTAGGAGTTTTCCTTTGGGGATCTCTTTCAGGAAGTGATTGGTGGATTCTTTCAATTTCTATTTTACCCTCTGGTTCTAGAACATCAGGGCAGTTTTCCTTGATAGTTTCTTGAAAGATAATATCTAGGCTCTTTTTTGGATCATGGCTTTCAGGTAGTCCAATAATTTTTAAATTATCTCTCCTGGATCTGTTTTCTAGGTCAGGTGTTTTTTCCGATGACATTTTTCACATTGTATTCTATTTTTTCATTCTTTTGGTTTTGTTTGATGATGTCTCAATTTCTCATAAAGTCATTAGCCTCCATTTGCTCCACTCTAATTTTTAAGGGAATATTTTCTTCAGTCAGCTTTTGGACTTCCTTTTTCATTTGACCAATTGTGCTTTTTAAGGTATTCTTCTCCTCATTGGATTTTTGGACTTCTTTTGCCATTTGGGTTAGTCTATTTTTTTAAGGTGTTATTTTCTTCAGCATTTCCTTTTTTGGGTCTCCTTTAGCCAGCTGTTGACTTGTTTTTCATTATTTTCTTGCATCACTCTCATTTCTCTTCTCAGTTTTTCCTCTACTTCTCTTACTTGCTTCTCAAAATCCATTTTGAGTTCTTCCATGACCTGGGACTAATTCAAATTTTTCTTGGAGGCTTTGGATGTAGGAGCTTTGACTATGTTTTCTTCTGGTTGTATGTTTTGATCTTCTTTCTCACCAAAGTAAGATTCTATAGTCTGAGGGTTTCTTTTTGTGCTGTTTTCTCATGTTCCCAACCAATTGCTTGACTGTTAAACTCTTTGTTAAGGTAGGGGTCTGCTTCCAGTGTGGAAAATGCACTGTCCAAAGCTTCAGGGGTTTTGTGCAGTTGTTTTCAGAGATACTTCTAGAGACCTGTAATTTTTCAGTTCTTCAGAGGTGGTATGACAAAGATGTTTACTCCTTTCCTGGTCTATACTCTGATCTATGAGTGACCACAAGCACTTTTTTCTGCCTTGGAACTGTGAGGAGGATTTCCTCTCCACTGTTGCCATGATCTCCACCATGCCAATGCTCCTCCTTGCCCCAGGACCACCACCCAGAACTGTGACCCAGATCCAAGCATGGGCAAAGCAAGAGAATTCTGCCTCACTGCCAGGAAAAAGATCCCTGCAATCACCCTCTGATCAGCCACTTGATTCCCCCATCATCTGTGGATTGAGAGTTCCTGAAGCAGCCATTGCACTGGGGATGTGCCAGGATTAGGGCCAGACCAAGCTCCTCTCTCACCATGGTGCAACAGACCTTTCCTACTGTCCTTCTAAGTTATCTTTGGTCTTTGTGGGTTAAGAAGTCTGGAAACTGCCACAGCTGCCTGTGATTCTTTCCCCTGAGGCCTGTTCCAGGTTCACTTAGGCCTGATCTTTGCCTGCATGGCCCATGCTGAACTGCACTCCTCTCCCAGTCCAGTGTAGCAATCCTTTCCTGCTGACCTTCCAGGATGTCTTGGGCTGGAAATTTGTTTCACTCTGTCTTTTGGTGGGTTCTGCTGCTCTAGAATTTGTTTAAAGCCATTTTTATAGGTATTTGGAGGGTTTAGGGAGAGCTCAAGCAAGTCACTGATTTTACTCTGCCATGCTGGCTCCACCCCCAGCTTCAGGGGTTTTGGGAAGATATTTTCAGAGATACTTTTAGGAACCTATACATTTTTTCATTTTTTCCAAGGTGGTATGATGAACAGCAAGGTGTTTACTCCTTTCCTGGTCTTTACTCTGATCTATGAGTGACCACAAGCACTCTTTTCTACCTTGGAACTTTGAGAACGATTCCCTCTCTTCCACCACCACAAACTACACCAAGCCAGTGCTTCTCCTTGCCCCAGAACTGCCACTCAAGACTGACTCAAATCCAAGCACAGACAAAGCAAGAGAATCCTGCCTCAGCACCAGCAAAGAGATCCTTGCATTCCCCCTCTAATCAGGTGCTTGATCCCCCCACCATCTGTGGGCCTAGAGCTCTGGAAGCAGCCACTGCCTTGGGGCTGAACCAGGACTGAGACCTGACAGAGCTCCTCTCTCACCGAGGTCTAGCAGACCTTTCCTACTGACCTTCTAAGTTTTCTTTGCCATTTGTGGGTTGAGAAATCTTCAAACTGCCATAGCTCTCCTTGATTCAGTTCTGTGAGGCCTGGTCCAGGTTTGCTGAGGCCTGGTCTTTGCCGCATGGCCTATGATGAACTAAGAACTACTTTCTTACAGAGCATAAGTTGCTCAGTAGGTGATCATTTAAAGATGTTTTACTTCAGGACTTCCCAACAAAAATGAAATACCAGGTTTAATATGACCCTATGCATTGACAATAAAGACCCTAATGAGCATCATGAGACATTGATTCAGAACTTTCTTCAACTTGGCTACCTCATTTTAGAGTAAAATATTTAGTACTATATACAAAACAAAAAACCAAAAATCCTCAAATCTGCCTTATCATTACTAGTAAACAGTCTTCTAACCTTAGAGGTGCTTCTGCCCTTTCTTCTGATTGGTGAGTGTCAGGCCCAAACAACCATTTCATGAAGTCCCCCAGGTCTGCTCTTTTTACTCCCAGCTTCACTTTTTACTCTCCAAATTTCTTCAATAGCCTTGCCACCCTGAACACACCACTATCCCCTTCCCATCTCTTTTATTTTTTTTTAATGTGTTGCATTCACTATATGTATAAGCTCCTTTAGGAGCTGTCATGTGGAAGAAAATTGTGCAGATTAACAGAAGAAGAAATAAAGTACTTACATAAACCCATTTCAGAAAAAGAAATTGAACAAGTCATCAACAAACTCTCTAAGAAAAAAATCTCCTGGGCAAGATGGATTTACAAGTGAATTCCATTAAACACTTAAAGATAAATAAATTCCAATACTAAAACTCTTTGGCAAAATAGGTGAATAAGGAGTCCTGCCAAATTCTTTTTTATGATACACATATGGTGCTGATATCTAAACTGGTAATAACTGAAACAGAGAAAGAATAGTATAGACCAGTTTCCTGAATGAAAATAGATGTTAAAATGTTATATAAAGTATTAGCAAAGAGATCACAGCTACTTATCTTGAAGATAATACACTACAACCAGGTAGACTTTATACCAGGAATGCAGAGCTGGTTCAATATTAGGAAAACTATCAGCAAGATTGACCTTATGAACAAAAGCAATAAGAAAAAAAATTTGACAGAAATAACGCAATTATCTCAATAGATGCAGAAAAACTTTTGAATGAGTATGGCACTAATTCTTATTAAAAAAAACACTAGAGAGCATAGGAATCAATGGAGTCTTCCTTAAAATTATAAGTAGCACATATCTAAAACCATCAGCAAGTCTTCTATGTAATGTGAATAAGATAGAAGCATTTCCTATAAGATTGGGAGTGAGACAAGGAGGTCTATTATCACCACTGATATTCAATATTGTACTAAAAAGGTTAGCAGTAACAATTAGAGAAGAAAAAGAAATTGAAGGAATTATAAAAGGCAAAGAAGATACCAAGCTATAACTCTTTCCAGATGATATGATGATATACTTAGTCTTAGAAAATCATGTATAAAAGATGTGAAATAATAAACAACTTTAGCAAAGTTGCAGGATATTAAAAAAACACATAAATCTTTGACATTTCCATATATTACTAATGTAGCTCAACAGCAAGATATAGAAAGAGAAATTCCATTTAAAATGGCTGTAGACATTATAAAATATTTGGGAGTCTACCTGCCAAGACAAACCCAAGAACTATATGAATGCAATTACAAAGCATTTTCATGCAAATAAAGTCAGATGTAAATAATTCAAAAATTATCATTTGCTCATGGGTAGATAGGTTGAGCTAAAATAACAACAACGACATTTCTATCTAAATTAATTTACTTATTCAGTGCCATACCAATCAACCTACCAAGTAATAATTTCATAGATCTAGAAAAAAAAGTAACAAAACTCATCTGGAAAACAAAGCCCAGAATATCAAGGGAATTAATATAAAGGAATGCAAGGGAAGATGACTTAGCTGTACCAGATCTTAAATTGTATTATTAAGGAGCAATCATCAAAACTACCTGATACTAGTTAAGAAATAGAGTAAATTAGTGGAATAGATGTGGTACACAAGACACATTGGCCAATGACTATAGTAATCTACTGTTTGGCAAACCCAAAGACTCCAGCTTCTGAGAGCAGAACTCATTGTTTAACAAAAACTTCATGGAAAAAAGGAAAATAGTATGGCAGAAACTAGGCATAGACCAATATCTGACATCATATACCTAGATAAAGTCAAAATGGGTATATAATTTAAATATAAAGGCTGATACTATAAGTAAACTAGAAGAGTAAGGAATAGGTTACCTGTCACATTTATGGAGAAGGAAAGAATTTATGACAAAATAAGAAAAAGGTAACATTATGATATGCAAAATGAATGATTTTCATTACATTAAATTAAAAAGTTTTGGAGGGCAGCTAGGTGGCACAGTGAATAGAGCACCAACCTTGGAGTCAGGAGGACCCGAGTTCAAATACAGCCTCAGACACATAACACTCACTAGCTGTGTGACTCTGGGCAAGTCACTTAAACCCAATTGCCACACACACACACACACACACACACACACACACACACGCAAGTTTTTGCATAAACAAAGCCAATGTAAGTAAGATTAGAAGGGAAGCAAAAATCTGGGAAATAATTTTTATAGTCAATGTCTCTGTTAAAAGTCTCATTTCTAAAATATATAGTGAACTGTGTCAAATTTATAAGAATACAAGTCATTCCCCAGTTGATAAATGGTCAAAGGATATGAATAGGCATTTTTCAGATTAAGAAATTGAAGTTATCTATAGTCACATAAAAATACTCTAAATCACTATTATATATTATCTAAATCACTATGATTATCACTTAGAGAAAGGCAAATAAAAACAATTCTGAATTACCACATCACACCTATCAGTTTGGCTAACATGAGAAAAAAAGGAAAATGATAAATGTTGGAGAAGATGTGGGAAATTTGGAATACTAATGCATTGTTGGTGGAATGTTGAACTGATCCAAGCATTCTGGAGAGCAACTTAGAAGTATGCCCAAAGGGCTATAAAATGTGTATACCTTTTGACCCAGCAATACCAAAGAGATCATAAAAATGGGACCTACATGTACAAAAATATTTATAGTACCTCTTTTTGTAGTGGCCAAGGTTTGGAAATTTAGGGAATGCCCATCAATTGGGGAATGGCTAAACAAGTTGTGGTATATGAATATAATGGAATGCTATTGTTCCATAAAAAATGATGAGTAGGCAGAGTTCAGAAAAACCTGGAAAGACTTTTATGGACTGATGATGGGTGAAGTGAGCAGAACCAGGTGAACATTTTACACAGTAACAGCAACATTGTGTAATGATTAACTTTGACAGACTTAGCTCTTTCAGCAATGCAAGGATCTAAGACAGCTCCAAAAAACTCATGATGGAAAATGCTGTCCATATCCAGAAATAGAAATATGGAGTCTGAATGTACTATTTGCTCTCTCTCTCTCACATTTCTTCTTTCTCATAGTTCCTCTCATTGGTTCTAATTATTCTTTACTACATGTGAAAATGTTTAATATGAATGTATATGTAGAACCTATATCAGATTGCATGTTCTGCTGGGGAAGATGGAAAGGATGGAAGGAGAGAAAATTTAGAATTCAAGATATTTTGGAAACTAATGTTGAAAACTAAAAATAAAAATAATAAAAAAGAGGATAATAGACTTGCAACAAAATTACAGAGTTGAAATAAAAAAATTGGCAGAAGGAAAGAAATAATCAATTACTTAAAACATTACATGAATTTCTATAATAATCAAAATGATATCTTGAAGATAGAATTGTAGAGGTAACTTCAGAACAATAAGTATATCAGATAGAAATAGTGAATTAAAAAAAACTTGAATACAATGTTTCAAGAAAGAAATTTTTAAAGAGAGAAACATTGCTGCAGAATCTTCAAACTCAGACAAAAATGTGAAAATCAGATGCAGAACCAAGATGGCAGAGTAAAAGCAAGGACTCACCTGAGCTCTCCCCCAAACCTCTCCAAATACCTTCATTTTTATTTATTTTAAATATTTAATTTATTAACTTTTAGTTTTCAACATTCACTTTCATAAGATCTTGAGTTTTAAATTTTCTCCCCTTCCTTCTCTTCCCTTCTCCCCATGATGGCATGCAATCTGATATAGGCTCTGCTTATACATTCATATTAAATATATTTTCAAATTATTCATGATGTAAAGAGTAATTAGAATTAGTACTACTGGGAGGATCCAGGAGAAAGAAGAAACAACAAAACAATAAAAGAAAAAGAGAACAGATAGTATGTTTCCATGTGCATTTAGAGTCCAAAATTCTTTCTTTGGATGTGCATAGTCTTTTGGACTAGTGTCTTTTGGAGTTGTCTAAGATCCTTGCATTGCTGAGAGGTGCTAAGTCTATCAAAGTCAGTCATCATGCAATGTGGCTGTTACTGTGTACAATGTTCTCCTGGTTCTGCTCACTTCACTCATTTCACTCATTTGTATAATCTTAACAGGTTTTTAAACAACATATTGTAGAATTATTGTTCTTAATCCACTCTGCTATATTCTTCTGTTGTATAAGAGAATTCATCCCATTCATATTCAAAGTTATGATTACTATCTGTGTCTTTCTCTCCATCTTATTTCCCCCATTTACACTTTTCTAACTCCTATTTCCCTTTCCCTCCTCACTAGAGTTTTGCTTTCAACCACCACCTCCCTCATTCTGTCCACCTCTTTATCATCCCTCTCCCTTTCTTCTCCTTTCCCCTCTTACTTCCCATAGGATAAGTTAGATTTCTCTACCTAACTGATTATGTTATTCCCTTTTTCAGTCAAATCTGATGAGAGTAAGGTTCAAACAATGTTCATCTCCCTCCATTCTTTCTCTCTATTGTAAATAGGTTTTTGTGCCTTTTTCCAGTGATGTAATTTACCCTTATATGCCTCCTTTCCTCTTCTCTCAAAACAATGCCTTTTCACCATTTAATTAGATTTTTTATCATCACAGCAAAGTCAACTTATACCCACTCCCTCTGTCTATGTATACCACCTTTAAATGTCATAATAAATATACAGTTTTCAAGAGTTACAATTGTCATCTTCCCTTGTAGAGATGTAAACAGTTTTTGGTTATTAATAGCATGCTGTTGTTTTTTTCTTTCCTGTTTATCTTTTTATGCCCCTCTTGAGTCTTTCCTTCAAGGTTAAATTTTCTGTAGAACTCTAGTCTTTTCATCAGGAAGGTTTGGAAGTCTATTTCATTGAATGTCCATCTTCTCCCTTGAAAGATTATGCTCAGTTTCACTGGGTAATTGAACCTTGGTTGTAATCCAAGCTCCTTTGCCATATGGAATATCATATCCCACCTCTCCTCCTCCCCCTGATTTTTTAATGTAGAAGTTGCAAGGTCCTGACTTATCCTGACTGTGGTTCAGTGATATTTGAATTGTTTCTTTCTGGCTGCGTGCAGTATTTTCTCTTTGACCTGGTAATTTTGGAATTTGGCTACAATATTCCTTGGCATTTTCAATTTGGGATCTCTTTGAGGAGGTGATTTGTGGATTCTTTTGATGACTATTTTATCTTATGGTTCTAAGACCTCAGGGCAGTTTTCCTTGATGATTTACTGATAGATATTGTCCATGCTCTTTTTTTCCATCATAATTTTCATGTAGACCAGTAATTTTTAAATTGTCTGTCCTGGATCTATTTTCCAGGTCATTTTTTTTTTTTTACCAATGAGTTACTTTATGTTTTCCTCTATTTTTTCATCTTTTTTCTTTCTGTTTGGCTGATTCTTGATATCTCGTAGAGTCATTAACTTCCACTTGCCCAAATCTGATTTTTAACAAATAGCTTCCCTCTATTAGATTTTTTTGCCTCCTTTTCCATTTGGCCAATTCTACTTTTTAAGGAGCTGATTTCTTCAGCGTGTTATTTTTTTTCTATTTGGTCAATTGTATTTTTTGAGGACTTGTTTTCTTCGGTGTACTTTTTTTTCCTATTTGGCCCATTGCATTTTTTGAGTATCCCCTGGTTTGCTGAGGTGTGGCTTGCTGAGATACTTCCCATCTCAAACTGCTCCCCTTTTGCCAGATTGACAGGAGTCTTTCCTGTTAATCCCCTAAGCTTCCTGGGCTACAAAACTGCTGAACCCCATGTTTCTGTTGGCTCAGCTATTCCATGGTTTTTCCTGTGGTGATATTTTCTTGGTTTTCATAGGTCAATAAGGGAGGGTGAGACTAACTTGCTCTGCTATCTTTGTTCCCTGAAGTTTTTCTCCAAATACCTTTAAAATGACTAAACAAATTCTAGAGCAGCATAACTCACAAAAAAAACAGAGTGAAACAAATTTCTAGCCCAAGACAACCAGAAAGGTTGACAGGAAAGGTCAGTTGCACTGGCCTGGGAGAGGAGTGTAGTCCAGCACAGGCTATACCAGCATAGACTAGAACCGAGTAAACTCAGAGCAGGCCTCAGGGGACTGAATCACTGGGAGCAGTCAAAGTTTCCAGACTTCTCAGCCCACAGACACCAAAGACAGCTTAGAAGGTCAGCAGGAAAGGTCTCTTGGATTTGAGTGAGAGAGGAGCAGAGTCCAACATGGGCCACACCAACACAGCACTGGCCCCAACATGGTACTAGCCCTGCAAACCAGGAGCAGGCCTTAGGAATGACTGAATTGGCAGCAGCAATGGCTACCTCTGCAGCTGTCAGCCTACAAGTGGTAAGGGGATCAAACAACTGGTTAGAAAATTACAGGGGTCTCTTTACTAGCAGTAAGGCAGGACTCTGTTGCTTTGCCCATACTTGGATCTGGGTCACTGTCCTGCCACAGTCCTGGGGTGAAGAGGAGCACTTGCATAGCAGAGTTTGTGGCAGCAGTGGAGAGGGGACCCTCCTCACAGTGATAGGGTGGGAAAGAATGTTTGTGGTCACTCACAGACTAGACTATGGGACAGGAGAGGAGTAAACACGTCTCCTTAGATCATACCACCTTGGAACAACTGAAACCTTATAGGTCCCCAGAAGTATCTCTGAAAACAGATGCATAAAACCCCTGAAGCTTGAGACAGTTCACCCTCCACACTGGAAGCAGAGCCCTACCTTAACAAAGAGCTAAAAATTCAAATAATAGGCTGGGAAAATGGTCAAACACCAGGAAATAAAAACTCTGACTATAAAAACTTACTTTGGTAACAAGAAAGATCAAAACATATACTCAGAAGAAGAAAACAAAATCAGAACTCCACATCCAAAGCCTTCTAGAAAAATATGAATTGGTCTCACGCCAGCTCAGGATTTTGAAAGTCAAGTAAGAGAAGTATGGGAAAAATTGGGAATAGAAATGAGAGTGGTGCAAGAAAATCATTAAAAAAAAGAGTCAACAGCTTGGTAAAAGAGACCCCTAAAATATTGAAGAAAATAACACCTTAAAATAGACTAGACAAATGGCAAAAGAGGTCCAAAAAGTCAATGAGGGGAAGAATGCCTTAGAAAGCAGAATTGGCCAAATTGAAAAGGAGTTCCAAAAGCTCAATGAATAACTTAATTCCTTAAAAATTAGAATGGAGCAAATGGAAGCCAATGACTCTATGAGAAATCAAGAAATTATAAAACAAAACAAAAAGAATGGGAAAAAAATAAAAGACAACATGAAATATCTGATTGGAAAAACAACTTACCTGGAAAATAGATCTAGGAGAAATAATCTAAAAATTATTGGACTACCTGAAAGCCATGACCAAAAAAGAACCTAGACACTATCTTTCAAGGAATTATCAAGGAAAACTGCCCTGATATTCTAGAACCAGAGGCTAAAGTAGAAATTGAAAAAATCCACCGATCACCTCCTGCAAGAGATCCCAAAATGAAAACTTCCAGGAATATTATAGTCAAATTCCAGAGTTCCCTGGTCAAAGAGAAAATATTGCAAGCAGCCAAAAAGAAAAAAAAATCAAATATTGTGGAACCACAATGAGGATATTGCAAGGCTTAGCAGCTTCTACATTAAAGGGTCAGAGGGATTGGAATACGAAATTCTGGAAATCAAAGGAGCTAGGATTCAAATTATGAATCACCTACTCAGCAAAACTGAGTTTAATCCACAAAGGGAAAAATTGACATTCAATGAGGTAGAGGAATTTAATGCATTCTTGAGAAAAGACCTGAGCTAAATAGAGAATTGAACTTTCAAATACAGGACTCAAGAGAAGCATGAAAGGGTAAACAGAAAAGGAGAATTGTAACGGACTTATTCAATTTAATTACATTTGTACATGGAAAGATGATACTAATAACTCATAAGACCTTTTTCCTTATTAGAGTAGGTAGAAAGAGTATATATATAGACAGGGCACAGGTGTGAGTTCAATATGAAGGGTTGATATCTAAAAAATGAAATTAAGGGTGAGAGAGGAATTTACTGGATGAAAGAGCAAGGAAGAGGTAGAATGGGTGAATTATTTAACATAAAAGTGGCAAGAAAAAGCTTTTATATTGGAGGGGAAGAAGGGGAAGGTGAGAGGGTAATGAATGAACTTTACTCTCACCAAAATTAGCTTAAAGATGGAATAACATACAAACTCAACTGGGTATAGAAATCTGTCTTAAACTACAGGAAAGTAGGGGGGAAGGGGATGAAAGAAGAGGGGGTGATAGAATGGGAAGGAATACTGGTGGAGGGTGTAAATAGAAGCAAACAGTTTTGAGGAGGGACATGGTGAAAGGAGAGAATGGAATAAATGGGGGGGTTGGGATAGGACAGAGGGAAATAAAGTTATTCTTTTACAACATAGCTATTGTGGAACTGTTTTGCATGACTACCCATGTATAACTTATTTCAATTTACTTGCCTTCTCAATGAGAGGGAGTGGGTAGGGAAGAAGGGAGAGAATTTGGAACTCAAAGATTAAAAAAAAACAAATGTTAAAATTGTTTTTATATGTAACTCGGGAAAAAACAAAATACCAATTTTTTTTAAAAAATGTAATAGTCAAAATCTAGCCATATCATTACAACAGGAAAATCTCTATATTTAAAACATTTTTAAAACATATTTTAAAAAATATACAATATATAATAATTTAATTTAACAATTTTAATAACAAACAATAAACTTTTCATGCAGAAAGACCAACTTTGATGGAATTCTCTCCTGCAGTGTGTGTAACTAGAAAGAAGACTGGATTAGGATATTCCAAAAAGTTAAGAAACTCAAACTGTTCTCCCAATTGTTTTATGTAACAAATGTTTCCTAATCACTAATGAAGAAGATTAGACCTTCAGTAACAAAGATGCTTTGAGGCATTTGTTGAACAATAAAAGAGAAAATCAGAGAAATGATAATTAAGTGACCAAAATAGCAAGTATGATCAGTGTGCAAAATCTTCTATGATGAAACTAAATCTTCAAAGGAAAGATTATATCTCTGAAAACATATTTAAAATGTTTTAGAAAGAGATTAGTGAATTTAATATACAATTGATATTCAGAAACAAAAACAAAATAAAAGCCAATGAAGAATTCTTGAACATTTGAGGAGAAATATATAAAATGGAACATAAAATAACTAGGCATTATCACCAAAACTGAGTGCTTTAAAATAATTAACGAAATCTTTAGTTATCCTGATCAAAATAGAGAGGAAGTTAAAATTATCAAAATAAAAATTTAGCAAGGTACAGAGTAACACATGACCAAAACCAAGAGTTTAATGGAAACACAGCATTAATTACAAAAATAAAAATAACAAGCAAAGCTTGAAATAATGATCTCAAAAAACCCAAAATCAATAAACAAAATTGAAGAAGGCATCAGTAAAATGAATTTACTGTTGAATTCTATTAAGTATTTGAAGAATAATTACAACTCATTGTAGAAGTCAGTAAAAAGGCTTTTAATAATTACAATACATTACCAAAAAGCATCAATTTGCCAAGAGAGAAGGGAAATCTCTATGGGGGAAAAGGGTTTCTGACCATGAGCCATTTT
The DNA here is from genome assembly GCF_900497805.2 of Vombatus ursinus. Lineage (NCBI taxonomy): Eukaryota > Metazoa > Chordata > Mammalia > Diprotodontia > Vombatidae > Vombatus > Vombatus ursinus. Next base: position 7,705,255 of record NW_020954583.1, read on the forward strand.
TGCTTAGGTACTTATGAAACAGAAAACCCCAAATCATACTGGATTCAAAACTGGTCACTGAAGGAAGTTTGTTCTGTTTCTGAGGAGTGACTGAACACTCTAGTTTAGCATTAGCTTCAGGGATTGTGATAGTCCAGACACCTTTTTTCATTTACCTTAACCAAGATAAAGGGAACACATTTTATAAGCATTTATTAAGTTCCTATTAAGTCCCTAGTATTCTGCAAGGTGATGGAGAGATAAAAAAAGGCAAAGAGAAAACAAATAACAGTCTCTATTCTTCAGGAGCTCTCAAGGCAAAGGACAGAAAAACAGAGGGATTACCTGCCTCTTTACACTGAGATGGAAGCTTACTTTAAAATGACAAGTCAAGAAAGAGAAACTCAGTACAATCTCCCCCCTTCAGCACCACTGTATCCATTAGAGAAGTTATTTTTAAGTAATGGAAATAAAATATGCAATATAATCCCTTTAAGAGACAAATATGGTCCTAATTCCCAAAACTAGGAAGGGATAATAATACTGGTTTCTTTATCTATCCTGACAAAATATTAAGGAAGTTTCCTGAGGTCTGCTCCTATGGTCTCCTTTTTCTGAGTTCTTCCCCAGAGCTACCATTTAGAGGAAGCCTCAGGGTAGCCATCTTTTGCCCATTCATGGGTATTCCTTCCCCCCTTTTCAGTTTTTCTTGTATGTGTTTCCTCTTCCTTCCTCCATTCCCACTATATTATCTACTAGTAGGTAGGGACTATCTTTTTTTTTTTGGGTTGTATTTGTATCCCAAGTGCTTGACACAGTACTTAGCTCATACTCATAAAAACTTGACTGAATGACTGATATTCTTCATAAACTATAAATTGTTACAAATTTTAGCTGTTAATATTATCATTTATATGATATTTTAAAATTTTCAGATCATTTTACATGTAATCTCATTTGATACTCACAGCACTATTGTTAGAAATAGGTGACATTCTGCTCATTTTATATATGAGGAAACAAAGATTGAGAGAGGTTAGGTGACATAGCCATGGTCACAGAGTTAGTGTATAAAATGGGATTTGAATGTAGGTTTTCCTGACACAAGAAGAAAGAAAGAAAGAAAGAAAGAAAGAAAGAAAGAAAGAAAGAAAG